>NC_050185.1:16058588-16248588 GCF_008315115.2 Sander lucioperca | reverse complement strand
AATGGAGAGAATGACTTGCTGTTTAGGGAAAGAAGATTGAAAGGAAATATATATAATCTCTCTCTCTCTCTCTCTCTCTCTCTCTCTCTCTCTCGCTCTCTCTCTGGATACTGCTATGGTAGACAACCTGCACGGCTGGTCTGCCCGCTACCCGTCTGCTCCCCATCCAATTCCCCACTGCACTGCTCCACTTTTTTATTACTAAATGTGTGTAAATGTGTGCAAGCAAGGTAGGGGAGAGAGTGATAACCTGTTTCAAGGGCGTACTCACACAAATAGAGGTGAAGTTACACACAAACAAGAGTAAGCGGTGATGAATTGGCTCGGCCCCACCTCCCCTGACCCCCCCTTCTACGTCTCTCATTGTCATGGTAACCATTAGCACCTCCACTGCATCCTGCATTTATGCTTTCACACCACATGCAGCCATCCTTTTCATCACTCCCTCTTCTTTTTCTTTTTGTACCCTCGCTCGCGGTCTAAAATGTGCTGAGTCCTGCTCTTCCCAGAGCTTATGTCTTATGAATCATCCATATATTCAGCTCTTCATTATGAAATATTGAAATATTCATGCATGAGCACAAAATGCCTTGCATAAAATCCTTTGTCATTTTTGTATATTTTTATGCATTATTGGTCTATGTGTGTGAGTGAGTGAGGAAACCCCAGGGCAACCTCTGTAAACAGACTGTATTTAACTTGATGTTCTGCAATAGCATCTACACTACATGGTATGCTGATGTCATTGCCTGTCTGCTGTAGCATCATCGTCATTATTACATTGAAAATTCAGCAATTTAATGAGGCAATTAGGCCCACCAGTGTGCAATACAATATATACAGACATGTACAGAGTGTGGATTGGTAGCTGGAGAGATGCCAGTTCACCTCCTGGGCACTGCCAGGTGCTCTTGAGCAAGGCACCGTACCCCCCCAACCGCTCAGGGCGCTGGTCCAGCACTGGCAGCCCACTCACTCTGACATCTCTCCGTTTGTGCATGAATAGGTCCTGAGCATGTGTGTGTGTATTTCAGGCCTGTGTGTAGTGATTTCTAACAGAGTGTAAATTGTAATTTCCCCACAGGGGATCAATAAACAGTATAAATAAATTAAAATAAAATTATAAACTATTTTCATTATTTTAAAAGAATTTGTGGGTGAAAATAATGTTTATTTAAAAAAAAAGATAATCTGGAGCACAGGGTTTTTTTTCTTTCCAAACAGAGCAACAGATGTTAAAAGCTGCATATGTCTGATGAAAATAACATTTTGATGTTTATATAAAAAAGGTAAATACAATTGCATTATATAGTAAGGTACCAAAGAGCCATGATTGTGATCAGCCAAGACCAGACTCTTGCAATTCATTACCGTCATTGCATGCTTCATTACAATATTCAGTGTATAGTGTACATTGCATTACATGTTATTCACAAACTAAGCAGTATCATCTGTTCTGCACTTCCTGTGATCTCAGTTTCTCTATCTGCATGACTTGAAAGAACCATTCTTTAGATAAGAAACAAAGCCTTCGGAGAAAAAAATACTCTTCGAAGGATTCACATTAGCTCCTGCATCCGGTATTAGAGCGGCAGATCCGGCACTCCAAGATTCTTGCAATCAAGCAGGTCCTCTATAATCATCCCCTGGAGCAGGGCACAAAATACTCCCAACAGCCCGCCAGTGGTGAGGGTGTTTACCAGTGTGCACAAGTTCGTGGTTTGTGTGTTTGCGGGAAATCGTGTGTGTGTGTGTGTGTGTGTGTGTGTGTGTGTGTGTGTGTGTGTGTGTGTGTGTGTGTGTGTGTGTGTGTGTGTGTGTGTGCGTGTGCGTGACACCACTTGACAACATCAGAAAGCATTTCCAGCTTTCTAAATTGATATTCCCTTACAGGGAGTAGGACGCTGGCCAAGATACCAATGTTTGCCTCTAGATACAGACAGACCGTGCATCACCACCAGAACAAGGTTTCTCCAATAACAATCCAGGCTGGCACAGTGCTGAGAGCAATGGTTTGTACGATGATTAGCAGACACAGACACAACTACAGACTATCTCTGTTTACAGCTCTCTTCCACACAACATACAAAAGATACACCACTTCATTCACCTGTGGACATTAAGCTGTCTAACTGTCTTTTGTGTACATATGCATGTATTATGTATAAAGCAAGCAGTAGTTTTGACACAGCCTATTTTATTGGTCTTATTTTAGATGCATTACTAGTGATTGACCTTTAATTTGTGGATAAATATGTATTTATATCTATGAGGTTTAGTTGGTGTTGAGAAGAATACTCCGGATGAATCACCAAAGCAAATCCCCTCCTTGTCAAACCTTCTTTATTAAGACATGGCTCAGAACCAAAACCATGAAAATAAATGAGTAGGATATCACATTCAATGAAAAGAAAATCCCTTTTCATCTTCCAACCAACCAACCAACTGCAGTTTCCACAAGAGTCCTGCTCTGCTGAGCCATGATGTGAAAACATTAAGATGTGGTGAGTGACAGCAGCTAGGACAGCAGATGTTGACATTTAAAGATGGCTGGTGCAACTCCCTTCTGTTGTCAGTTCCTTTGATGCCTTTAGTAGGAGCACAGCAACATGTACAAGCAAAGGGAGCTGAGTGTCCGATTGCTCCAAGAATCCAGACATCTCTGTCAACGGTTAACAGTAACGTAGACCTTGTCTGCCCTTCTTTCTCATGTCTGTGCACTTTGACTTCAAAACATCATCTAGCAGCACTTTTACTGCTAAATTTTGCGAGATGGACATGTTATTTTCAAAACCAAGTGATTTATTCCAAGTAGTATAAAGAACTTCCTAAACTGCACACTGCGCACCAGGGTGTGTTAGGCCGCAGTAAATCTGATCCAAAACCACAGAACTGAATTTGGGCCACATGCACCAGAAATGTTAGTTCTCTTAAATTGACATTAAATCAGACACATCCTTACTCTAAAAGTTAAATTACTTGCAACAGTGAGACAGAACACAGGCCAAATCAGATGATTTACCTAACCTCAGCCAACACCTATTGCCCAGGCCAAATGCCTGTAAATGTACTCAGTGTGAGGTTAAAACAACACAAAGCGACTACTGTTTCATGTCAGAGAGATTCATCTTGGAGTCCATACATGACTCCAACACAAACACCTTGTGCATGATCTGACTGCAAGACATGCTCCTATGAATGACATAGTCCTTACAAGAGCTTTGTCCAAATTGCAGGGTGGGAATACTAAAAGGCACAGTGACAGGAAAGATGGAGAATCTCATTTTTTTTTAACAAGTTACAATATGGTTGGTCAGAAAAACATAGACCACCCTGAAGCAGCTGACAGTGCCTAGAAGCTAAATTTTGAATGACCAGAGTAGGAAACCTGCGCACCTTGTCAAGAATGTTTAAACTCAAGAGCTTGGAGAAATAATAGAAGCCATTATTGATGAACGACAAAGTCCCAGGCTATATTTATAAGTATATTATTAGTAAATGTCAGTAGATCTTTACAAATAGAAAGGCTAGACGAGACTGCAATAAGAACAGTGGCAGCTTTTAAAATGTCCAACCCACACTGAGCTGGTTGTCATTTTAAAAAGGAAAAAAGACACCAAGGTTTATTCCTCATCTCAAGGCTGCTTATTAATTTATTAGTCTGTTTATCCTGCATGGACGGGTTCACTGAGTCCAGAAGACTACAGTGCAGAGGAACCTCCAGAGCGTGTCTGGAAAAAAAGACAGGAGTTTGGGATCGAGAGAAAGTTAATAATCAACCTCTGTAATGAATGTTTCTTGTGTCTATTGATTTTCTGTTCCAACACTTTTATCCCCTTTCTGATCACTTCTCTATTCGTTGTCATCACGCTTCCATTCATCCCTGTCCCGTCCCCCTTGCGGCTCAAGATTTGTACAGTTCAACGAAACAAATCACAGCAGTTGCCCATGCAAACAGTAATGTTATTTCCACTCCTCTAGTCCTTCCAACCCTGTCTGACAAACCACAGCCAGCAACCACAAACACACATGCACGCTCACATGCACGGAGGCCCACAGTGGAAATAAGTCTCAGACTTTTCTGTGGTTTTTATCACTAAAGCTCATGCGCCAGGGTTTCATCCTGCACTTCTGTTCTTCTCTGTACATGCATTTACTGTACATCCATCCAGTGTCATATACTTCAGCCCATGTACAGTACAGCTCAGTAGAGCAATCACGAAAAGAGGGAGAAATGGGGATGAAAGGAGTGTAGAGTGGGCATGTGGGAAGCAGTGAGATATTCTCTTGTAAAAGATTCCACCTCAGGGGAGTGGAAACTTTCTTTTACTCTTTCTGGTGTTGCTCTAACCTTTAATAGACAACTCCTAGTGAGAACTATCCTTATAAAAGCTGAAGTCCAAAGAAAAGACAATATGAGGTGCACGCATGACAGAAATGCAGCTGGGAAATGTAAAGTAAGCGAGAGACGTGATGTGGACCAAAATGAATATAAAATGCTTTTTGTTAGTCTATGCCATTTCTGTGATCTCATATAGACACACAGATTTTGTTTAATACTGTGTCTTTTGGCACTGCAAACGCAACATTAAACCTGGAATACTAATGTTTCCTTCTCTGCTTCTCTCAGCATCTCTCCACGTTTGAGTTCCTGAGGTGAGAAGGAAGTCGAAGAGGACAAGAGAGATGATTAAATGAATGAATCATTTGAGAAAACAAATATCTGTAGTTGCACAGTCTTTGACCCCTGAGAGGAAAATAAATAGTGTGGAGAGAGCTGGGACAGACACAACACCAGAGGAGCAGAGTCAGCCAGATTACAGCTCCGAGGCTGCTGCTGTACTCACGTACACCCACACACACAGACAACAACACAAAGTCATGCCCTAGAGTAGTGCAAGAAATAAGAACAAAGAAAATGAATCAACTTGAATCATTAATATCTTTTAGCACAATACGACATAAACTCAGCACTCACAGAGAAATGTCTTGATCACACCCAACTGCGACTTCAAATCTAACATCTATCTCTCTGCAAAGCCGAAATGACAGAATCTGATACACTGGGAAACAAGCGCTTGTACCGCCCTTCACCCCTAACTTATCGACCACCTGCTGTCCCAAACTGCAGACCCTCTCCCAAAGCAAATACAATCTAGAGAAACATAGGAAGCATACTCATTTACACCAACTTAACTTAATGTGTCATGAAATTAGATTGGTCTGACCAAATGAACTGTGGAGAGCCTCAGGATCACCTGCCGCTCGTGTGTGGTGTGTGTGTGTGTGTGTGTGTGTGTGTGTGTGTGTGTGTGTGTGTGTGTGTGTGTGTGTGTGTGTGTGTGTGTGTGTGTGTGCCTGTGAATTTGTTCCTTTCACTCTCAATCTCCAGTGTAGGAGTGAGAAGCAATGAGAGATGAGACGGTGACAAAATGGAGGCCCAGACAGAGATAGAGAGGATGTCTGGACAGCAGATACGTTTGAAAAGAAACACAATGCAAAAGCAGCCCAGGAGAGCTGGAACAGAGAGATAGGCTGGGGAAAAGAGACAGATAGATGTACATGTGTGTGAATGGCTACAGTTTCGTCCGTGTTGTATATTGAGGATCTTGTGCCTGCAGCTGTTTGATTCTGTGTGTTCCACAGACTAGGGGAGCTATCTCAACTGTTCTTGCTGAAGCTGAATGTGTCCACCTTGTCAGTTTCAGACTGTGGAAAGAAACTCGTTGCACTAAAGACTTTTTGAATTCACACATTTCTTCTCTATACACCTGTATCCATTATTGTAGAGTATCATTTGCTGATATTCAGGAATTCTGGTTTCACCTTGTATATTTGAGCCCAGAACAGCCAATAATGTTTACTTGGTAAGGTCTAGCAATTTGGGAAATTGTGATTGGATTATTAATAACTTTCTTTATAGACTAAATGATTAATTGATAATAAAACGTAAAGTAAGTAAAAGTCCCATAAGAAGTAAAACTGATTAAGACAATTAGTTTTAGCTCATATTTAAGGGGGTCCACTGATTCAGAAAAAGAGAATGAAAAACATGTCCTTCCATACTTGATAATCTCACTCACTGATGGGAGATTGATTCCTTTAAAATAGTAAAGGAAAGATAAAGTTGAGACCAGTGCAGGAACCATTAGGGTAAAAGACATGAAAAGAAGAAAAAGAAAGAAAGAATGGAAATAGAGATACACACTAACAGATGAGATGAAGAAATGGAACAGAAACCAGTCAGACTGGAGAGAGACAAAAAGAGAGTGAGAGAAGAAAATCCCTCACTGCCATATGGTACGGAGTACTGGGCTTAATGAGGCGTGAGGCCATCCTCTCCACAGAGGCACTGGCCAGTCAGATCACACATGAGTGAACACTCTGATAGGTTTAAAACACAGCATATGCCAACAGCTAGTGATATGAAACCAAACTACTGCTTCTGAGGGGAAGACAAAAGAAAAATGAATGATTTACCGAACTCTGGCCAGAATCCAACACCCACCAAAGAGCTGAAAAATGCTCTTGCAAAGGGAATTCTTTCTGATAAGAGTTTGCTTCATGTGGAACTGATTGCTACTGAAATTATTCTAGCTAAAAGAGAGATCTGATAACTTTGGTGGTCTCCTGACTAACGGCATAGTCAGGAGATCGATAGTTACGTTATTGTAACTGGAGATTCTATGAGTATAGGCGTAGCCCTCTAAGCCACGCTATTGGGTTTATCCCTTCGCGCATGCACAGTCGTGAAGATTTTCTTTCCCGCCCTAGCGTGCCGCTCGGGCTTCAACTACGTCCGCAAATACTGTATATAAACAGAGCGGACCCATAGCTCTGCTCCCAACATAAGCTTTTTCTTCACCTAATGTAACTGGAGCAGGTGGCCCGGATCTTAGAGGGCTACACCTATACTCATAGAATCTGGAGTTACAGTAACATAACTATCGTTCTATTCCGTATAGGCTTCGCCCTCTAAGCCACGCTATTGGGTTAAGGCGAAGCTGATGTAGTCAAGGGGGGGGAAGCTGTTGATGCCGATAGTGCCCTTGTAGAATGTGCCCGGATGCCCTGGAGGGGCTCCGCCCCCTCCGTGTTATAGGCCTGGGTGATAGCCTCACACAGCCAGTGAGACAGACGCTGTTTTGACAGGGCCGCTCCTTGGGAGTGTTCCCTATAGCGTACAAACAGCTGTTGTGTCCGCCTTATGTCCGCCGTGCGTAAAACGTACTGTGATAACGCACGCACCGGGCACATACGGTGGGAAACCTCCTCCACGTCGTTGTAATGAGGCGGGAGGGAAAAACCCTGGAGGGAAAAAACCCTCGACCGAAAGGAATTTGTTAAAATATTCGGTGTGAAAGAAGGGTTAGGCTGTAGGGTGGTTGCGCTCCCGTCCCCTCTAATGGAGAGACAGGACGGTGAAACTGACAGCGCACATAAGTCGCTCACTCGCTTGGCTGACGTCAGGGCAAGGAGAAGCGCCGTTTTTAGGGACAGCAACCTGAGAGAGGCTTGTGCCAAGGGCTCGAAAGGAGGCTTCCCCAGAGCTTGAAGCACCAGGGCCAGATCCCATTGGGGAGTGAGAGAGCGCACGGCGGGTTTTTGTCGTCTGACCCCTTTCAAAAAATGCTTTACTAGGGGGTGCGCAAAAACCGTTCTCTCTCCATAGCCTTCGTGGCAGGATGAAATGGCCGCTGCGTAGGCTTTGACTGTGGACGGAGCCAGTTCGTTATCTACCAATGTTTGGAGATAAGTCAACACAAGAGGCAGGGGACACGATATAGGGTCTGTTTCACTCTCCGTGCACCAGCGCTGGAAAGCGGACCAACGCGCCGTGTAACACGCTGTTGTGGAGGGGGCTCTCGCGCTCTGAATAGTGCGCACCACGGCAGGAGGCAAGCCTAACCTCTGCAAGCGTTCCCGCTCAGCAGCCAGCCCCACAGTCACAGGGTTATCACTGGGGGGGGGTGAGATATCGCGCCGCCCAGCTGTGACAGGGCGTCCTCGCGCCACGGCAATTGCCAGGGGGGACCCGTCAGCAGCTGGACCAGTGTTGGGAACCAGGATGCGCTCCGGCGCCACCAAGATGACCGACAGATTCTCCTCCTGGATGCGTTCCAGGAGACGAGGAATCAGAGGGACCGGGGGAAAAGCATATAGGAGGGTTCTGGGCCAGGGGTGGTGGGAGAAAGCATCCACGCCGAGGGGTGGATTGTCCCGTGCGCTCAAGGAAAACCACAGAGCGCACTGTGTGTTTTCTCGTGAGGCGAACAGATCCACCTCCGCTTTCCCGAACCTGCTCCGCAGCTTCTGAACAATAGTGGGATTCAAATTCCACTCGTTGTGTGAGGGCCCTCCCCTCGACATTAGGTCTGCCGCCCGGTTTAGTATCCCGGGGATGTAGACAGCCTTGAGGGACAGCAGGTGACTGTGTACCCACAGCAGAAGGCTCCTGGCCATTCTCCTCCCACCACCTGTGATTCGCACATTCCCCCCCCAGCCAGTGAGGGACGCGTCCGTGTATACATATGACGTCACCTTGCCCAGGGGAACCCCAGCTGACAAGGTCCGGGGGTTCCCCCAATATGACAGGTCCGACTGTAGGGAAGGAGGAATGATCAGCATTCGCCACTTGTGACGTATGGGGGACGCTGACGGAGGAACCACCTCTGGATTTTTCTCATGTGGAGAAGCCCCAGGGGGACCACCATGCCCGCGGACATCATGCCCAGAAGGCGCATGACGGACAGCGCTGACACCTTTGCGCGTGGCGTGGTGCGCAACAGGAGAGAGAGCAGCGTGTCTTGCCTTGGTGTTGACAGCCTGGCTCTCATAACAATCGAGTTTAGCACTACGCCCAGATAAACTATCGATTGTGTGGGAACCAATGAGCTTTTCTGCCAGTTTATGGCGAAACCCAGTGTCTGCAGGTGCTGCAGAACTGCCACAGTGTGCAGCGCCGCCGTTTCCCGAGAGGGAGCCAGGATGAGCAAATCGTCCAGATAAAACAGGACTCTGACGCCTTTTTTTCTGCAACGGCTGAAGTGCCGTCTCCATACACTTGGAAAATGTGCGGGGGGCCAGTGAGTAACCGAACGGTAGTCGGTTGTACTGAAAATGGACCCCTTGGAAAAGAAGCACAGGAATCTCTTGTGTCTGGGAATGATTTGGATGTGAAAGTATGCGTCTTTCAGATCCACAGATGTAAATCATTCTTGGTGGCGCACACATTCCAACACATGTCTGATGGTCAGCATGTGGAATGGGCGCTCCATGACAGTAGCTCCCCTAGCTCTGTCATGGCATCTGGCTCTGCCTGGGATGACACGGTTGTCTCCAATACGCCCGCGAAGCGAGGCGGGGGGGGAGGCGAGCTGAAGTGTATAGCCCCGTGTTATCAGCTTTGACATCCATGAGTCCATGTGTGTCAGCCTGATCCATGCTGCGCTGTGCTCTGAGAGCAGGCGTGCACATGTCTGTGTGTTTGTTTACGGACATAGTCAGCAAGGAGCGCAGAGCCCATTCCACCGCTGGGCGAGACGTGAGATTGTGACGCCCAGCCCATGGAGGGCTCTGTCGAAAGGGCCGGTCACCGCCGTGAGAGGCGGGAGCGGTCACCGGGTCATTGTCTTCCTCGTCCCGTCGGCATGGCCGGGGGGAGAGGGATGACTGAGCGGCACCGTTCATAGTGAATGAGCGTTCGCTCCCGCTGTCTGCATAGAGAGAAAGCGGTAGAGCTCCGCGTGCAGCGGTGGGCTGGTGTGCGCTTGTGTGGGGAACGACTGTCATGTTGTCAGCGCACTGTTCAATGGGAACAGGGGCTGCTTGGCTGAGGGGAAACTTCTCTTTAGATGGGTGGGGGTGGCCCTTAAAAGGGCCGTTGTGTTTCCATCTCTCAACTGTATGTGGACAGACGTTTCCCGCGCCCCGACGCCGCTGTTTGTTGGCGGGCTTAGACCAGGTGGGGGCCGCCTTCATGGTCCTCCGGCTCCGAGAGGCCTGCCGGTCATGTGGAGCCGGCAGTCGCTGCGGAGGGGGGCCGGGCGGAGGAGCGGAGCTCGAAGCCTGGGAAAACGCAGCCGCAGCAGAGGCTGTGGCGCGCTTCCTTTCATGCCGGTTGTCATGGCGACGGCGCTGCTGTGGAGGAGCCGCCTTCCAAGAGCCAAGCATTCGAAATCGTTCCGCTTGGTGCAAATGGGACGTGGCTGTCTGTAGGCGGGGCCCAAATAGTCCATCAGGAGCTATGGGGCCGTACAGAAGCTTGCGTCTGATGTCAGTGGGTAGCTGTGTCATGTGGAGCCAGATGTACCGCTCCACAGTCTGCCACGCCATGACTCTGGACAACGCCACCGTGGACGCCGTGGTCAGGGTGAGGATCGCGGTCATAGCTTTGCCAATCTCCTTGACTAGCTCCGGAGGAAGAGCTCCCGGAGTAGGCTAATGGCCATGGCGGAGGCGGCTAGCAAAGCTATATTGTTCTGTGCCGCGAGACCCTGGGCCGCACACTGGTGTGACCGGTCAGTGACCTGAGCACATACCTGAACCATGGGGCGAAAGAGGCATAGGCTTCCGGTGGCCGAAAAAAAAAAAGTGGCCTTCGGAAGCAGGATGGACGCCAGGCTCTGCTCCAGGGGGGGGACCGAAGGGAAGCCCGCTTCTGTGTCGCCTTGAACCCGGGTAAACGGGGCGTAGCGAAAGACGGGAGCCTTCAGTTTCCCGGGCTGGGAGAGTGCCTCTTCCACAAACGGCCGAAGCTCCGTGAAGCGCGGCCAGAGTGGGGCCCGTGAGGAGGGCGACTCCTGAGCGTAAACATCCCCGCTCAAGAGGCCGTGAGTGGGGGCTGGAAGCTCAGCCGGGAGCACTATGCCTCTCTGGTCTGCCGCCTTTTGATGATCTCCGGCAGATCCAAAAGAGAGGATGGAGCCGCCTGAGGCAGAGGGGAAGACCGCCGGAGCGGTGCCCTTGGCCATTCCGGAGATGGGGAGAGCCGCAATGGGAGGGCATCGATCCCCGTTTCGAGGTCCAGATCTCCCAGGGGGGAGGAGGGACAGCCGGACGGAGGCGTTATCCAAGAGAATCGAGCCATCGGACTCGTGCTCGTTGATAAAGCCTTCCTCCGGCGGATCCAGGGTGTTGACGGATTGCTGTCTGTCTGTCCAGCTGCCATCCCCTTCCCCGCTAGCCTGACACTCCAGAAAAGCTTCCGCCCGCCGATAAGCTCTTTAGATGGCAGGTGGATGCAGAACTGGCAGGAGGCGTCGGGGGTGAGAGCATGACACTCAAGAAAGCTTCCGCCCGCCGGTTAAGCTCTTTAGATGGCAGGCGGATGCAGAACTGGCAAGAGGCGTAAGCGGCGCCAAGGCAGGTCTCACAGCGGGGATGGAGGTCCGGCGGCAGGATGCAGCCAGTCCGGCAGGTGGGGCAGAGGTGAACACCGCTGGTAGTCGAGCTTGTCTTCATACTGCTAGCTTGAAGAAAAAGTGGGAGCAGAGCTACGGGTCCGCTCTGTTTATATACAGTATTTGCAGACGTAGTTGAAGCCCGGGTGGCACGCTAGGGCGGGAAAGAAAATCTTCACGACTGCGCATGCGCGAAGTGATAAACCCAATAGCGTGGCTTAGAGGGCGAAGCCTATACGAAATAGAACACCAGAGTTATTACAATTCATCCTCTGGGGGACATAGATGTGTAGTATCAAATGTCATGGCGCTCCATCCAATAGTTGTGACAGATTTCACTCAAAACAACGTCTTTTAACCTCATGGTGGCGCTAGAGGAAAAGTCAGGGGATTTACAATGTCAGTCGGATTTATCCTTCAGGCACAATGACTGTCTGTAGAAATTCATCCAGTAGTTGTTGAGATATTTCAGTCTGTACCAAAGTGGTGGACCAACAAACCAACAGACTGACAGACCAGACCGGTGTTACCGTCTCTACAGCCAGGCTGCTAGCATGGCTAAAAATGGGGGTTCATATATTGAAAATCTCAAGGATTGCAACCTTGATATTTCTAAAAAACACTCCCATGAGTTGACGCTGTCTGTTCTTCTAAGAAAGACACTACCACCATAAAGTTAACAAATTAAGCCCACCTCATTAGGTAGAAAGTTTAGGGCATGAGCATCAAACCAAGATGGATTTCGTTCATGGCATCTGAGCATCCAGTAGCGAACAGGTGATGAATTCACAGTAAGTGTTCATGGATGCTATGAGAATAGTTCGCATAGCAGACACACCATCCTGATCCCTCGTCACACACATCCTGTCAACACCGCTGGCAGCTGAAAGATGTGTGAGTTGGTGGGAGAAAGAGGCAAAATTACAGAACCAGAGAGAGAGTAAACTGTTAACAGCATGAAACAATTCACCAAATTTTCGATCTCGCTGCTGTCGTGTTTGTGCGCAAACCCAACCATTTGTCAGTGCTGATCACCTGTTAGATGCAACTGAGGCATGTGGTGACAAGTCATCGCTTCAACCTGCAGCCTTTCTTCACTCAGCTATTGATCCAAGCAAATTAAACACACTGACAGAACACACAAGATAAAGTTTCAATAGAGCGGCCCAAACTGAAGAAAAGCTGCAACTGTTCGAGAACGAGCATTTGGGGAAGACATCAAGCGGACAAAAAAATCCCATTTTTTAAGCTTAATAAAAACTAGAGTGTGTGTGCTGTAAGTCTGAGCTGGAGGAGAGCATGCAAGCTCCAAGTGGAAGCCGTGATTTGGCCTGGCTCTGATGTCCACGGCGGTCAGATTCAGTGCGACACCAGCAGGAGACTGGTACGGTGTTAAAGGAACACCTTCCTGTTTTCAATGTGACGCCAAATGTCTCTGGCTCTATTGGTTTATCAAATTTGATTAGTCTCAGTGTGCATGCGTGTGTGTGTGTGTGTATGTTTTAAACATGATTAGTCTTTCCTTATAGAGCCATATAGACTTTAGCCACAGGGTTTCAGACTTTGCACCAAAAGGGCTGATTGCTTTGACAGGCAGACATGCTCTGTTTATTTAAGTGGTTTTGTGGGAAGTTCAGGAGGACCAACTCCACCTGTCAAAAGAAACCTGTCTCTTTTCCTGTATGTTTTTGCTCTATTTCAGTCACCTTCACACCACACTCACATGTTCTTGTGTGACTTTCTCTTCTTGTTTTACCTGACTACCCACAAGGCCTGCTCAGTAGATGAGATAGTGTGTCTGTCTGTCAAAAAAACCGGGGTCCAAAGAAAGATTTCCCCATATTTGACTGGTGAGAATGAAATCGCAGGTTTAAGTAGGTTAAAATGTCCCCTTGACTAGCGGTTTGGTGCATGACAGATGATCTCAAATACCCAGATTTCCGTGAAATTTGCTGTGGAGAGCCATTGTGTCCAAATGGGCAGCTGTAATTTAATCGGAAGATTGTAAAAACATTGACTGGGGACATTTATGCTCCCCAGAGGAGGCCATTTATAATTTGGATACTTTTGAACCACTCTCACACAAGTCTCAGGTCAGAATGTCAACTTTATTTGCAAGCTGCATCATAATCTGGGGCACATTCATGTTCCTTTGGGGATAATCCCTCTGCATTTTAATGTCTCCTTTCTGCCAGTGGTACCTTGTATCCCTAGTGCTAGCCATGATGTATGAATAGCAAAACCATTGTGTTTCTCATTCTGTGCAGTATTTTGGAATGTGGGGGGTAAACAAATGTGCAGCCTCTATGGGCCTCTCGCTTGGCTTCCAGGTTTTACTCATGTTTCAACTTACTTCCCTCCCTTCTTTATTTTTGATTCAGACAATTTTTTTTTAAAGCACAGTGTCAAAAAGCACTTTACCAACAGACAGTGCAGTATTCTTATACTGTTGTACTCCAATGCCAGCAAGCCATTGTCTACAGTTTTGTACATCTCCCAGTTGAACACATCTGTGCGTCTGTTGAGATGATTGAGTGTTGTTTAACAGGCTTGACCAGAAAACCACATGCTGGACATCACAGGGGAGAAGCATCACCTGCTGAAAGTGAGTTCTTGGCTTCAATAATGTACACAAGTTCACATACACAGATGTATGACCAGTGTTGGGAGTAACGCGTTACAAAAGTAACGCAATTACAGTAATGTATTCCTTTTTGCTGTAACGCAGTAATATAACGCATTACTAATTAAATTTAAATTTCTAATTAAAAAACATTTTAACGCAACATTTAGTGGTGCATTTTTTTTTAAGACTTCACCAACACATTTCTTCACAGGAAAAAAAAAAAAGCCGTATTATTTTCCTGTCGCTGTATTCGATGGTTGAGATGACTGCAGAGACAGATACATTTGCGAGATGGATATTATTTTCAGGAGTTATTACGCTGCGTTGAAGTGACCTGTCCTGTTTCTGTTCCCGTGGTCAGAGCCAGAACCAGAGACGGTACGGACAGCATGTATGTCCCAACAGGTGACGGTACATCAGCGGCTGACAGATATAAACATGTCGGGAATTAATGTTGAGGCTTGCTACACGTAAATATCATTGCATTTTATCAGACGTAGAGAGTAACTATGCCTGTAGTGGAATGGCTTCGAATGACGACCAAAAGCGCTTGTCTTTTACTGTGACCATTTACTGTTCAATATGTTGCAGTTTTACAAACAAGAAAGTGAACAACTTGAGCCTGACAGACATGTTGCATCTCAGTAAACTAGCAAGAGTAGGCTACACAACAGACAACTTCCGTGTAGCTTACTTCAAAATAAAAGCACTTCCTGTGACGGTTCGCAGTAATACTAAATTACTGTTAAATAAGGTTGTGTAGGCTACCTTTTCACAAATCAGCTGTAAACCAAGTACTGTAAATAATGTAAATAGTGAGTTTTAATCACACTATAATTGAACATTTCCTTTAGAGTGTTTTAAACTAAACATGAATTTCTTATTGAAGTGCTATAAACAAACATTTTACAACAATGCCGTACTTTTAATTGAGTATTTTCATTTTCTCCTAATTGCCTATTATACGTTTTACTTATCTATTTTGTATAGCTTTAGTTACTTTGCATATTTATATTAATTATACAAACTATGAATAATCTATGATGTATTAAAGTGGATTCACAAGCTAGCTGCCAAATCAAACCTCCCCTGTTATTTTGGTAAAAGTAACTCAAAAGTAATGCAAAAGTAGTGTAACGCATTACAATTCAGAGACAGTAATATTGTAATATAACTAATTACTCTCAAATGACAGTAACTAGTAATCTATAATGTATTACATTTTGGAAGTAACTTGCCCAACACTGTGTATGACATACAGGCAGGCACATGTACATATACATGCATGCAAACTTTTGCTTTCTGTTTTGCTATCTTGTTCACAGCTATCTCAACTATTTCATTCCCCCTTTTGTCTTTTTCTAATTCTTCTTCTAGCTTGCATCTCATCCGTTGATGTATGTTGGTACTGCATTTGAGGCTTGGCGAGAGCATGCATGTCACTGCTTGTGAGATCAATAGTGGCTTCCCAGCGGTCGGGTCATGCTGGAAGTAAGTAATTTCATTGGATTTGACAGAAACTCTGCAAGGCACAACCCACACAGGAAGGAAAATACACTAAATTTCAAAAAAACACAAATTATACCCAAGAAAAAGAGAAAAAAGTCTGATTGACTCAGTGGCATTCGAACAGGACCCACTCAGATCAGATGACTTCAGCAACATTTGCATACAAATAATAGTTTTTTAAACAATAAAAATGCTCCACTCTAAAATATAATTGTCACTTTCCATCACCAGCCACAATTCACGCTTTTCTCATGACCCTTACCTCCTCAGGATATGAACCTGAATCAGATGGATGCACGCACGCACGCACGCACGCACGCACACACACGCACACACACACACACACACACACACACACACACACACACCATAACCTTTTCTGCCTGGGAAATACTTTAAGGAAGCAAGGGAAGAGGAAGCAGGGAAACCAAGAAATAAATAACTCCTTTGTGTCACAGCTACATAAACAGTGCAGCACATTACAGATTACTACTAGCCCAACTGATAAGAAAATTCCTACACACTATTACTGAATGTATATGTGTGTGAATGTGAGTGGAGACTGAGAAAAACCAAAAGAGACATCATAACAAAGAAATAAAGAAAGAGAAACAGAAACAGAACAAATAAGTTAGAACAGAGACAGAGAGAATGAGAGAGAAATAAAAGAGAGCTTAGGGAACTCTAGTTTTGGCAGAAAAGAGAGAAAAACTACCCCATACCTTATGTGTATTTGTGTCCCATTCCTTCAAACACTTTTTTTCCTTGTTTAGATATTTAATATTTGCTGGTTTCCTCCCCATTTTAACACAACATGTCCAAAATCAAACCAAGCCAGCCAGGCCAGTATAATAATGTGATTGTTATCCATTGTAAATATTGGTACAATTCTGAGAACGTGCTGCCTTCATCTGGACTCTGTCAGGAACGTGACAAAACCTCACAACCTGATTGCCGGTGCCAAATAACCTCCCACAAAAATGTAAACTGGGCCTACTGGACCAGCTGACCCAATTCTTCAGTTTGTCACTATCTTAACAGAGTAAAACTAAAAAAAAAATGCTCCACAATCTCGACAATTGGTTGGCAGGCAAAGGAGAAAATATAGAAAAAATCTGGAACGACATCCATTAGGGTATGATGTCAGGTTTAACATAATTTGCGTGTAAGTGTTCTATCTGAGTGGCCACATATTTCATTGGTCCAGAATAAAAAGTTTACCTCAACTACCATTATCCTGCAAATCGCAGGCCCTGTGGGGAGACTCTTGCCCGGAGAATCTTGGCTTGGTTCGAGCAAGCCTTGAGAAACGTGCCGGAATGAGCAAATCAAGCCTCACTCTGGCATCAAAACCAGCATGGGATTACATCTGCACCTACTGCCAGAATAACTGCCGGCTAGGATTAGAAAAACGACTAACAGTTGATTACAGTTAACAGTTGAAGTCTAATCGAGGTCCAGGGGGTTCATTGAGTTGGTTGAGGGATATAATAATTCAACAGTGCAGCCTAATTAGGAGGAAATTACAGGGTTTAATAATTCAGCAACGGATGGGCTGTATCTGTGATTGTAAAGACACCTTAGAAATAAATCACTTTAAGGCTGTATTTATACCACGTCGCTTTTTTCTTTTCTCAATCCTTCCACCGGTCAATCCAACTTTCTTCCTGCTTTTTATTGCATTTGCATCTCATATCACTCCTCTTCATTACATTCCCTTACTTCTTCACCTCATGTCTTCCCTAAGGAGCAGGCTCATATGCCAGTTTCCACAGAATACCAACCAGCCATCCTTTCCAAATGCATGTTAAATGAACCTGCAAGAATGTGAAATTAGACTACCAGTATTTATCTAATTCCAGTTCGGTTGGTATGATTAGGGGTCAAAGCCTTTTATAAGAGACACTGCACTTTTAAGTTCTAGCAGCAGGCTTTCCTAAAAATGCTGAGAAACAGAAATGCTTCTTTTTCTTTGCATCCGCTTTACGGCCGAGGGGTAAAACCAACCTGTAAAAACAGTTGGTCTAAACGGTGGAAGACAAACAGCCAGTCATCCTTTTTTCATTTCTCGGGAGAGGTCCTCCTTATATAGAAGAGCTGCTAGAATCAAGATAAAAGCAAGACAGCCAAGCTGCCACGAGATACAGAGAGCTCACACTACGCTGATGGCTTGGTTACCATGGCAACCATACGAGGTGAGAGAGAGGACATACCAGCGCAAAGTAAATCTCCTCACTGTAGATTCAGGAATGCAGGTGAAGTCTGCCTCCCTGCTTTTCTCTCTCCGTTTCTCCTTTCTCCTTCCTTTATAAATGTCTCTTACCCTGAAATGAACAAGTTGAATGACTTCGCTTCTGCTCTCATAGCCCAGATTTTATGAATCACACCACAATGCTTCCATCTTTTTTGAAATAGGACTTTGAGACTGCTTTTTACTTCAGACATGACTTTGATTTCCAGACTCATTTATATTGATGCATAAATCTGGCTTTTGCCAGGGGAGTAATCAGAGAGAGCTTAAAGGGAGGGTGTGAGTAAAAAGACATGAATAAAGAGATGAGAGAACAAGGGAGACAGTGAATACTTGGTTTTGGCTGCAAAAGTAGGACAATAGTGTTGTGGCCAACACAGTGCAAGATTGAGAACCAACATAATTACAAACGGTAGGTCTCCTACAAAATAAAGAAGAGTAGAGTGAAAGAGAGCTGGATAAAAGAAGATTGGGAGGGAAAAAAGGCTGCGGAGAAAACTTCTTACCTCTAAGAAGCAGGTCCCAGCTGGGGTGTTCTCCTTGATGGAGGCATTGTAGAAGTTGCTGGAGAACACAGGTGTGTTATCATTAACATCCTGCAGCACAATGTCCACCTTTGCTGTGGACGACAATGGCGGGCGGCCGCTATCCGTCGCAACAACGGTCACACTAGGTGCTGGCTCTGATTCGAAATCCAGAGCCATCGCTGTGGTAATGATCCCTGTGACCGGGTCGATGGAAAACCAATCAGAGTGAGAGTTTTTAACCTTGACGAGGCTATATCGGACGTCCCCATTGGGTCCCTGGTCCTTGTCCCTGGCAGTAACTTGGAGAACAAAGGAACCAGGATAGACAACCTCAGGAATAGTCTGTCTGTAGGCCTGCTGGTCGAACAGAGGGGGGTTGTCATTGACATCAGTCACCTGAATGGTAAAAGATGACTCTGCCCTGAGGGGAGGAGTGCCGGAGTCTGTGGCCATAACCCTCAGGTCATACGTATCCCGTTCCTCTCTGTCCAAGACCTGGTCAACATATATCAGGTAGATGATGCTGTCCTTGGTTGTGAGAGCAAACTTCCCATCACCCCCCTCAAGGGACACATTCACGTTGGCGTATTCTCCATAGTCTGGGTCTGTGACAGATATCCGAGCTACATACTGGCCTGGTTGGGCCCCTTCAGAGATCCTGGGAGAGCCGTCCTCACTGAGGAAGATGATGGTCATGGTGGGCTGGTTGTCATTGTAGTCACGGACATGAATGGTCACAAACGCATTGGTCACCTGAGAAAATGTGCATGTTTCATGTTACTTATTGCTCAAATAAATTTGTGTAGCATTATTTTCTTATTTTTTCAAAAAAGGGAAATTTTCAGTGTTGGATTAAATAATTAATGTACAGATATCTGGGTAACAATTAGGGCTGCACAATATATCTTTTTTTTAAATCGTCATCGCAATATCAACTGGCGCAATAAACACATCGCGAAAGGCTGCAACATATCGCAAAAGAGAGAGATTTGTTGTGTTAGATCAGCAGAAAACTGCACATTAAAATTAAAAACTTTAAAAACTATTTTTTTTAGTGGTGCCTTTGAAATTCAATGTTCAATTTGTTCAATGAAATAACGTTGTAAATGATTTCCTTTCATTTATTTTAAATTCAACAAGCAATTTGTTGTATCTTAGCAGAATATTCAAAGCAGCAGAACTGAGTACACCTTAATATCTGTTTATTTATCGCAACTAATATCGTTATCACAATTTCAATGTTCTCCCATATCGCATATTTTCCTCATATCGTGCAGCCCTAAAACAATGACCCTTCAGGAATACATATTTATATAAAACAATATATAACCTGTTATTATTAAAAGCACAGCTCTTTAACACACCGTTTAGAATAACCATGCATGCAATTACCTCAGGGTGGCTGGCGTTATCCCTGGCCTGGACCACCAGTTCATGGACCCTCTTCAGTTCAAAATCCAGGGGCCTATTCAGAGTGATGACCCCGGACTTGATATCTATGACAAAGGTGCGTTCAGGGTCACTCTGACGTCGGTTGATTTCATAAAGGACCAGACCATTATCGCCCTCATCCTCATCTGTTGCAAACACCTGAGAGAAGTCAAGAAAGTCAAACACTGAAATTAAAATGACCCTGGAAAATCTGGATTTACAGAAGCAAGAACTATTACTGAAGTAATAAGTCACTATCTGAACACTGGCAAGACTTGCGCTAACCTGTAGGATGCTGCTGCCTTGTTGAAGACTTTCAGAGATAATAGCGTGGTATCTGCTCTGATTAAAGACCGGCGCGTGATCGTTGATGTCGGTCACAGTCACTTCCAGGGTCATGGATCCCATCCGTCTGGGTGAGCCCCCATCAAAGGCCTCGAGGACCAGGGTGTAAAATGAGCGCTTCTCCCTGTCCAGAAGTC
The DNA here is from genome assembly GCF_008315115.2 of Sander lucioperca. Classification (NCBI taxonomy): domain Eukaryota; kingdom Metazoa; phylum Chordata; class Actinopteri; order Perciformes; family Percidae; genus Sander; species Sander lucioperca. Next base: position 16,228,360 of record NC_050185.1, on the reverse strand, counting down.
CATTGACCACCAGATCTAGATACAGCAACTTGTTAGCAGCTCTCTTGGTCTCCAGTCTGAACGCCTGGCCTACGTTGCCCTCTGAAATAGTGTAGCCTTGGGTGGTCAGCTGGTCCTTGTCCGCATCCGTTGCAGGCTCGAGGGAAAACCTCGTCCCCACTGCTGTGTGCTCAGAGATCTTAAGAACAGCTTTCTTTTTGGGGAACACAGGTGCATGGTCGTTGATGTCGTTGACAGTGATCGACACTTCAACAGTGACTCCCGTCATTGTCACGGCGATAAAGCTATAGTGGTCCCTTTGCTCACGGTCCAGACGGCGTGCAGTGGTAATGATGCCTGTGGTTTCGTCGATGTTGAGATCGTTGCTTATGCCTGTGCTCTCATGATCTGAGATGAAGTAAAGACCCCCGGTTTCACCAGGCGGTAGTCCAGCACTAATGTCACCAACAATGGTCCCTGCCGGCTGCTCTTCATCCAGCTGGAGCTCCAGTGCTCCGAGGACAGTTGTAGACTGAACAAGAACAAGGATGATGCAGAAATAAAAGAGTGGCTTCCATCGCCAGAGACTTGAACACATACAGGGTCCACTGACCCAAGCCCTCCGTCTTGACCCTTTGCTTGTTATCGGCATGGCTGGGATCTGCTACACCTGCGAGAAAGAGAAAAATATCAGCCAGAGAAAAATTGTATTTCTACAGTGTTTATGATGTGTGAATTATTGAGCAATTAAACAGCTTTTTTTCATTCTCTATTTAAAAACATCTTGAAAATTCACTTGCTCCCTAAGCCCAAATGAAAACAAATTGTGACCAAGAAGTGGAGTTTGTATCTTAAATCCTTGCATGACAACGTGCTAACACTTTTACAATCCAGAACCTATATTAAAGACACAGCATGATGAATTTCAGCTTTTTTCCCCCATTAAATAGACATATATAACATTTTGGAAAGAACCCTTCAGCTGGATCAGGAGGATTTGAAAGAGCATGAAAATGGAAGTCTAAATATGTCCAGGATCCACATTGGCTTGAACCCCATTGAGGACAGAATCATAAACTATATTTATCTGAAGGATAACACATTTTATTCACTGGGTGAGAACATTTTAAAGTGTCCAGAGCTGTCCCTGAAAACCCAAGCGAAAACCCATTAAAGACACTGAAATGGGCACCATGATCCTTTGTAAGATTTTTATTTCATGATAGCAAATGCTGACACACACACACACACACACTTACAAATACATGGAATGCATGTGAAAGTTGGTAAGTCTATAGCTTTTTCGGCAGGGGCTTTATGGGGAAAAGCAGTCATTTAAGACTGTAAGCTCAGCCTCTTTGTTCCCCAAACTCTAAATCATGCACATATCCATGAAGGTAATATCCTCATTCTAATGTTATATCAATCTTATCAGTCATTGGCTGGATCTAATCATTAACAGATACACATACTGTAACTATCCACAAAGGCATGCATCAGTCCAGGGTCAAACACTTTTTGCCAACAATTCTTTATATTCCTGGTGTGCCAGAAGCGTGATTTGTCTTATTGACTGCAAGAAATCACAAGAGTTTAAAAGGCTATCTAAAACTCACCTGACAGTGTCCGAGTTATCCTGCAGCTAATCCACCATCTGGTACTTCCAGCAAGTTAAAACAAACACCAATAATTATTTGCAAATGGTATTTGACCCAGGTTTGACACACATACCTTTTGCACACAGTCATTCAAATCTGGAAATACAAATTTAACCTGCATGGTCGCTGTAAATTCTCATGAGATAGATGCTAATTTTAGCCCTTTATGAGGTCTACAGATATTTAGATTATGTTCAAAATGAGAGCAATTGTTTATGCATGTCCCTCTCGTATTTAAAGGGAAAGATTTATTGAGCGTATATATAACTCTTCAAAACATCCTGCAATGAGGAGGACCATCAAGCCCTAACCTAACTCATTCATCACACAGACCAGAGGGGTGCTGCTTTAACAATCTCCTACATTAAACACCTAAACCCTCTGGAATATGAATAAGTCCTGCCTCTATTAGCTAATGTTTGGTACAAATCATCAAAACTATAGATGTGTGATGCACGCAAAGGGCTAGTAGCACACAGGAGGTTAGTTGTCAATGGTGGTTGTTGGCCTTTGCTGGCCAGCCATATTCACCCAGACAATCACTCCCCCAGTGCATGTATAGTCTGGACAGTTAACCTAAGGTATGTCTACCACCTCTCGAGAGAAAGCCAGCCTGCTGCCGGCTGCAGTATCTGCACATACGTTGAATTAATGAATTCACGCTCACACCAAAAAAACCCATAGGCTGACTACCATTCCATATACAAAAAGAGGATGAAAAGCAGTTTATTTCTAATAAACAATAAGTTGATCAAAGTGAGGTTGCACTCAGCAGATTCACTGTGTCAATCACCTTAATCGGAATCAGAGAGACGTACAGTAGAAATGCTTAAATATTTGCTTGTAGTTGAGCTTAACATAATTAGCTTATTCTCAGTTTCTTCTCAAGGCTGCCGGAAAATACTTTAAGTATAGCTCCTGACTATTTAGACTGTGCATAACAGATAAAGCATAAAAAACGTTATTCAATATCTAATGAATCCTCCTGCAATCACCACCCCACCAGTCTTACTATTGACCCTGACCTTCTGAGGTAGTTTATGAGGCCTCAGAAGAGGAGAGATTAATAAAGTCTATGGCTCCACTGGGACAGAGAGAGGGGCACTGATAGTGGCCCCTCTGGTATGGTCACTGACCTCTACATCTGGTCCAGACAGCTGCTCTGGACAGTTGCTGCACTCCTACGCAAAGAGAGAAGCAGATCTGAGCCTGAGCATAGTCTGCATACACGCCTTTCTTTTGTTGTGTTTGTCAAAGTAGTTGTGAGTTTTTGTGTCTATGGGACTGTCTGTCTTGAATAAGCGCAGGAGGAAAAGAGAACAAAAGAGAGAAGTTGAAAGAGTAGGTCTCAGAGAGAGAATTAGGCGTGTAATGATAAAAAGAAACCTTTCTACTGCTGGGAGGGAAACTCACACTGTGATGAAATGAACTAACAGTACCCTACAGTACCATAATGCAGCCATTGAGAACACCAGGGAGGACAAAAAAAGAACAAGAGAGATGGAAAGACTGGATTTAGGAAACAATAGAACAAGTTACATTCTGAGGAGTGATTGCAGTTTGCTTTGGCATGACTGCCTTATTGTCTTTAGGGACCACTGAGCTGTGTAGGAGAAACTTATGATTGAAAAGGAAAGTCAGAATGGTGTATTTCAAAGTGTGCGATCGCGTATGTGTGTCCTTTTACGTCCTCTCTCCCTCATTGCTTTAGTTGAGTGTCAGTGAAAGGTTATATTGATGAACAGTTTGCACGGCTGCAATCTGTCACTGTCAATGAGCAGTCAGTGCATGACATCATCTCCCTTTTGACACGTGCTGTAATATACCTGTGTTTACACTGGACAACACAAGCTGATGATGAATGGAGAGAGCAAGGGCTAAAATAAAGCTCATGCTGAAAGGATACTGGCTTAGACAGTTGGCCATTGGAAAAGACAGCCACCTGATTCACTCCCTCTAGTGGCACTCTTTATTACATTCTGCTAATTATGATAAATGGCGTTTCTAGTATTTAACACAAATTATGGTATTAATTACATCTTAAATTCAAAAGATTTATATAAAATATGAAAAAACAACACAGAACAAGTTTGAACCTGTCTGTTTGGTTGCATGTATCTTTATACATCTGTGTCATTGTACGCCTGCACAACACATGTGCATGCAAGCAGTGACATCATCTCTGTGCGACCACATTGACAGCCAGGCAGGGCAGACCCGGAGGGCTCCATGCAGTCTCAGCCGCATTATATCTGGCACTGCACCCCCATAATCTGCCTCTACTGTGCACAAGCCTCAAAAGCCTCAAATACATGGGCCTCCACTCTTAAGTGCTGTTTCCATATAATAGAAAACCAAAGTGTTTTCTATAGGATGTGACCATTTAAAGCAGTACAGTATGTGTATGAGGATGTGCGTGAGTGTGTTTGCGCTGTCATATCTCAGTTGTGAGGAATAGCTTTTCCTCATGCAGTGCCAATTCTAAACAGGCCTCTCTATCTCCCTCCCATATCCGTCCCTCCTCCTTCCCTCCGTCCATCCCCTCTAATGGATTTAGCAGATCTAGTAGGGCACGCCATAGCTACCCGTGGGCCAAGCTAAACAGGACCCAAAGTCACAAAGTTCCAAGTAACAAACGGCCTCTCCACACCGCCTCTATCTCAGCCATGTTTCTTGTGATTTGGTAGAACAGCACAGGGTTGCATTCAGCTAGTTCCTTAGCGGTTGAGAGGTCTGGCATTGCCTGTAGATAGTTGGCAGCCACTCATTCAGCTCTGCAACTGCTTCTGTGTCAACCAGAACAAACACTGGCTAGTTCCTGTAAATGACAGTAAAGTCAGACAGGGGAAAGACTAAAGGGAAAGGTTGTCAAAATTAAATTTAAAATAAAGTTAAAATCAGAAATACAGTATTCCTGTCATAAAGACAGACACTGAATACAACCTTGTCTTAACATATTCAAAACCCCAACTGCAAAAATCAGATTTTCTCATCTCGCAACATCTTTTTTGCAATCCATGTCATGCATGCGCTCTATGTGGTGTTAAGATACTAGATTGTTGTAGTTTTGGTGCCATTTGAAAGCATGAAAAAACTAAAAGTATGACAGTTCTCAGCGATGGTTAAATTGCAGGGTGGCTAGAGTAACACCAACTATTTAAATGACTGAGAATGAAAGGTTAGGCCAGGTTGTGGTGAAACAGGCTGCAGCGGTAAAAAGCTTTGTGAGAAGAGGGAGGGAGGGAAGGGAGTGCTGAGAGTCTGGTGGGGGTAGAAGATGGAGGAATGCTTTGCATCTCAGTTTTCATGTCATTTGGGTTGTGTGTGTGTTTAGGGGGATGCCAACTATGACCCCTGTCTCCCCTTCAGTCGCCTTTCCCCGGATCTCTGGATATAGATGTCCCGTTTCCAACCCCAGCTGTCACTAGCACTGTGAGCATATGTGTGTGTGTGTGTGTGTGTGTGTGTGTGTGTGTGTGTGTGTGTGTGTGTGTGTGTGTGTGTGTGTGTGTGTGTGTGTGTGTGTGTATTGAAATCCCCTTCTATGCACATACATATCTGTTTCCTCAGTTTCAGTCTTACTTTTCCTCCATTCCAGACTACATTCAGACAACACTACCACCCCCCCCCCCCCGCTTTTAGTAGCTTATTTGGGGTTCCCCATTTCACGCGGCCTACATATGATCATTGTACCTTTTGAAATTGTGTTTAATGATACAATGATGACGTGTGAAATAAACGAAACAAAATAAATAAAAACACTGGATATCAGTTTTAATTCATTTCCACAGCTGCCTAGATCAAAATGGAATCTAAAGTATCGTAGCACCAGCCCCTCAGACAGCCGACAGGACAGGAACACACACACTGAAATATACATGCACATGCTGCACCAAAGCACAATCAATATTAATACTACTATGGTGAGAGAGTTCATGACTGTGTCAGACAATTAGGTTACCTCACTCAGGGGAAGCCTGCAGCTGTAAAAGCTCTCACAACCTGTAAAACCCAACCTACGTATCTGGTTAGTGGAGACTGGTAGAATCTAGGTAAGTTTGAATTAATTATGATGAAGTGAGGACCAGTTCCTTGGTTACTGTGAGCTGTAACTTAATTGGTTGATCTGATACAGAGTGGCAACTAATCTAGTAGCCACAAATGCATACTGTAAAAGGGAACATAAAACATCCAGTTGATCCATCATTGCTTAATCATCTTTTAATTTCTCTCTTCATTTTTCTTATTAAATTTAGAACTATATCAATGATTACAAACTTTTGTACCGAGGAACCAAGCTGTAACATTTTTCCTGGTTTACATCAACTCTGTGAAGGCCTTTGTTTTTAATTCTGTCCATGAAATGTTGCTCTAGAGTTTTATCTTATGACTTATTTCCTACATAAATGTCTATATCAGTGACATCAGTAAGGCTGCAGAGGGCGGGGGGGCACGTCATCGCAGAAACTTCTCAATTCACAGTAAAAGCGAGCCTCTGTGCCATGAGCCCACTCAGACAGAGAGTCCACACTTTGCTTTCATATTGCAGTTTTTGTTCTATTCTAAAGAGTAGAATATATAGAAAATAATAATCTAGAAGACAAAAGTATTTTTCTGTGATAAAGGAAGTGAATGTTGCTTGCATGTGAAAGATTTGTCTTCCAATCTGCAAGTATTTGGAGAGATATTTTTTCATGGTTTGGCTCCATGCTCTCATTTGGATGTGAAATGATGCGATGAAAATGAGGTTAAAGCGCTGACTTGTTATTAAGTTTTGTTTTATTCTCAGCAATCAAAAAACAGCCCTGGTTGAACATTATGTGTCCTCATGTTGGGGGTAGTGCTATTTAAGATATTCAATAAAATTATTTTTGGTATGTTGCATCCTATTCTTAGTCTGCCAAAAAAAAAAAAACAATAGGTTCAAGTGCTCTTCGTAGCCATTGTTCATCTTAATTTATCAATGTCTTGAGCTATATTTGACTCAATTGTTAGTGTAGCACTATTATAAGTTATGACTGGTTGACGTTATCAAATCAGTCTCAATTCACTATGCTGCTACAACATAATTGTACATGTTACGCTTACGTTTTTGCATCTCTCCACGAACATTCTTACTCAACTCTATGGGGATATCAGTTGGGGTAAAAGAACCGCAGAAGACCCTGAAACTCTGCTGCTGCAGCAGCAGCATGACAACTCAAAGCTAGGGTGATGACTCAGATTTGTTTATTTAACCACACAGAGGATGTCAAGCTGGAAAACAGTCACACATACTTACAAACTTTGCTCGGGTCCCCTGTGACAAAACGTCCTAGATTTTACTGCCCGACAGGCAAGGAGTAAGAGAACACATGGAAGGAGCCGAGAAAGAAGTGGACCTAGATATGCAGAAGAAAGGATTCTGAATGAGGTTTCCTTAGAAAAACATTGCCACGGTGACAGAGACAGAAACATGACATACAGTTAACCATAGTCTGATTGAGTGCTGAATCACTTGCATGCATGCAGCTTTACACGCACCCACATAAATAATGTAACCTCTGGACCGTCAGTGAAGCCATGAAGTGAAAACACAGCCGGAGGTGATTCACTAACCCCTCAACCTTCAAGGCCACACTGCCAAGTGAATGTGGGGTTTTGTGTGTGTGTGTGTGTGTGTGTGTGTGTGTGTGTGTGTGTGTGTGTGTGTGTGTGTGTGTGTGTGTGTGTGTGTGTGTGTGTGTGTGTGTGTGTGTGTGTATGATGATTCGTGAACAATTTATAAATAGTGGGTGGAAATTCAAAGAATGTGAGATCAAGAAAGAATGAGATAATAATGTAATACAAAACAAAGTACAAAAAAAGGGTTGGCATGGCAAGATATCCCTGAAGGTGAAGCAGCAGCTGTCATCTACCATCACTCATCACCCCTCCCCATCAGATCATGTTTAATATCCCACAAGGGCAAGTTGTCGAGCCAAACCAAGTCCATGACTGAGATAAATACCCTTGCATTTTAAGTTCTACCTGATAGGAGAACACCAATTTAATCCACTGTAGTGAAAAGCAGAACACTGACTGGAAGTAATTAAACATCAGGAAATATTCAATGTTATGTGGAAGACTTTAAAATGTACAAACAAGAACTTAATGGCTACATCATTTGGCTGTGCATTTTGCTACATACCTGTAGTATGCATCACACACACAGTTGTTGTTTTTATTAGCTATTGAGGTATTTTGTTGTCATTAGTCAGTATAATTAGACTGCGTGCATGGTAATCATTACATTCGGCTGTCAACATGATTCTATGCAAATCACTAACCGATTGCAATATTTAACAAATTACTTGTTTGGTGTCTGTGCATGATCATGTAGTAGTGATACCCACACACACCTGCTACTTTACTTCCCTGTAGAATTATCCTAACCCTAATCTTTAACCTAACCTAACCTTAGCCCAGTCATAATTTAAAACCCAAAACTCTAAAAAGAAAAATATTCATGTGGGGACTGCTGTGGGGACATATGGGAGGTGAGTCCCCACATGTGGCAATATGAACATACTTTAGTCACAAAATTGTCATGACAACATTAACATACACACACAAACAATATTATATCAGAAGAATCCCAGCATTTGTTAATGAACGAAGAGAGGAAAAGTTAAAAGACAAAACACTCAGCTGATAGCCAAAACAGGATCAGGAGAAGGGAAACCAAAGATCCATCTTGTAACTGAAACACACACATTCACACACAAACACAGGCAAGCACACACTTTAATCTTTTTTTTTTCCACATTCCACCCAATGAAATAATCAGCGGATGGCCTAACAGCAAACCAGAAAGAAAGTCATATCAGGTCATGTTATTGTATCAGAAAACACATAAACATTAATCAACTCTAACAAAGCTAAATTTCTGAGGGTGAAAAGAGGTCAGTATGTTCCTAAGAGAAAGGCTACAGGCTTAATTTCACTGGGAGACACTGGGAATTTGGTTCTTCTTTGGTTGACAAATCTGGAAAACTATCAACGTATGTAATTATTCATCTCTAGCTAAGAATATGGGGCAGTGACTTAGCTTATTAGTTATTAAATTCTCCATCAACTTTCGGGTTAGTGGTGCGCCGACAGCTGTTCTCCAAGAGAATGCCTTTGTATCATGTTACTCCGTTATATGTCTTGTGGTAAGCCTGGGAATTACGTCTGTCTGTCTTTGTTTTAATTTGCTCTACAGACTTGAAAAGACATCAGTACTCATCAGTTAATAATGGATGAAATCGTAAGAGATGTGATAGATGGGTTTGAGGCTCCAAATGAATTAATTAACTTCAGGACTGATCAATAGCACTTTGATTCTCTGACAGAAATGTCAATGGCAAACAACACAGAATAAAAAAATTTCACGAAGCAAAAAACTTTTCTCCAGCCAACTTTTTCTTCTTTTCCCTCCTTTTGTCTCACACCACCCACACACATCCAGTCTCTGAATCCCTTAACTTGCATAACACGTTGCACTACCTGCGCTGCGGTGCCCTACATGCAGCTCTCAGCTCAGTGCAAGTGTTTGAAGTTACCAGAAGCTCAGATCATCTCGCTTACTTCATTAAAAACACATGAGACTCTACACAGACAAGCTCTCTCTTCCTCTTTTTACTCAGCCCGCTTGCCTTGAGAGCTCAGACACCTCTCATTCATCATGCAGCCAGATGGATAGCAGTTCCAACATTTCATTCATCTTCGCTCATAGCCATTCCCACATTTATCTCTTCATGTAACTAATGAAATGAATATATCACTTTATTCAAAAACATGTGTGCATATACTGCATACACATGCCTGCACCAGTCATTTCCTCAATGGGGAAGAATCGATAAAGGCATCTGAAAGGATACACTGCTGAAAAAATGCTAGTCAATTAATCAATTAGTGGATAGAGAGAGAATTAACAATGAAGACATTTTCACACCTGCTGGTTTTTGACATTTCATAGACTGAACCGTTAAAGGTACAATATGTAATACTGACAGCTAGTGTTTAAAATAGTTACTGCAGTAGAAATTCAAAATACTGGAGAGAGTCGTCTCCCCCGGCCCCTCCTCCCCAGACTCGAAGTTCACAGAGGTTGCCAGGCTGAGGCCCATCCACAACAATATTGCTAGAAGCTTGTCTCACATAGCCAGACATTACTTCACAGCACAGCGTAGAGTAGCTAACGTTAGATGCTGGCTATATTGACAGTCATAAAAGCCTGTGCTCACGCGGAGCTCTGTACCCAACTGACAGACACACTTTTTCGGCTTAGAATTACAGTAGGAACCGCTAAAAACACAACAACCTCGCCGTCCTCTCCACCCGACGGACAGACACACTTCCTCGGCTTAGAATTACGGTGAAAACCACTAAAAATAACACTACCTTGCCGTCCTCTCCACCGGACTGAACACACTTTATTGTCTTAGAATTACAGCAACAATCGCTAAACACACAGCAAACTCACGGTCCTCCCGATTTACAGCCCCCCTCTCTTGGTTTAAAATAACTCACCGTTGTCGGCTATGGCCGCTGAACAGGCTACACTTTGTAGCGCGCTGGGTTTACGTTTTTTACAGGTATATCTGGCAACCCGACCTGACTGTCAAACTGGGCAGTTGATAACAACACAAAGTTCTCCAGGAATTAGTCCAGAGTATGCTGTATGAATCACTTTGTGCACTGTATGGTGTTTCCCTTTAAGTGGTTCTGTCCTCCCTCCAAAACAAAGTGTATTCACTCTAAGTTGGAAAATTTCAAAAAGGAGAAAATACTGGCATTAGCATTGTTGTCAGAAAAGATAGTATTTCAACTTAGCACATTTTCTTAATATCTGTTGACGCATTGGGGCCATTTTTGGATTTATTACACTAAATATATTACATATTGGACATTTAATTTATTAGTAAACAAAAGAATTAAGAGATTTACTGCTGATGGAAATAGTCATTAGTTGCACCCCAAAAGGCATATCTTTGTAAAAGTACTGTATATTCAAAGGCCACACACTTGCATACATGCATGCACAGAAGCCAACTCACTTCTTCCATCCATCTACTGCAACAATGAGAAACCCAGAGATCCAATGATCTAGCCACACTTTGGCATTCCATCTGCAGCTTCCTCCAGGAATATAACAACCCATTTCAAGAAGTGATTATCCCAGATCTGAATCTAAAAGCCTGGTCTGGTTACGCTGGCCAGTTTGTATCAACGTCTGTTGTCAAATTTAAAGATTACACTGTAGCAAGTTGAGACGTTTGAAACTTGGTATTTTTAAAGGGCAGTGGAACTCGTCCAAAAGCAGTCCCTATGGGTTTGCAGGGAGCACCTATACTGTCCTGCATTGTAAAGCTTTTTACATTTTTTTAATTTAGCCAGTGTCTGTAGTCTTTCCATTCAGCTGACCTGATCATTACACTAACAGGATCCCTACAGCTGGGACCAAGACCGAATAACGACAATTACTTTAGAACTGGGCCTCAGAACAAACAAAAATGGAACTGCACCATCTGAAAACTCCAGCTAGTCAATCACTCTGCATCTGACAGGAGAGTCCAGTCATTTCCTTTGATTGGTTGAGGCAGTCATACATACACTAATATCTTCTCCAGAGCAGCAGATAGATGGTCCTTCATACTGTAAGTAGGAAGGTAAGATCTGTATTTCCCCAGGGGACAGACTACAGAACACTGTCAGAAAGTAAGCCTCAGTCTGAGCTAAAATAAGGTATGACTCAGGATGATTATGTATCAGGGTTTGATTCATTTTGCTAGACTTTATTTAATATGAACAAGTTTCAACAGCGACACACTGCAAAGTATGAACTTGTACCTCATAATATAAACATTATCTCCCAAAGTTCTCGCAGCATAGAGGGTTTTCACCGACGTCACGTTCTGGGCGGTAACCTGGATGCGCGGCCATGTTGGAGGCACTCGGTGTAAACAACTGAATGGAGTAATGGAGTATTGTGCACTTTGGATGCTTTAATACTTTATATCTAAACAACAGAAAAGCTCATCAAAACGCGTCCAAGATGCAAAGGCATGGAAAGACTTAGACCACAAAAAAGGTGCGATATTTTGAGAAATTACAGTTTACTGGCAGTGCAGATCCCTACAAGTTGGCTCCCTCTTCTTGGATCCATTCTTCCTTCAGTTGCATATCCCGATATAGTCAACTACCTGGTTTTCTCGCCGAGCCCATACACAGCAGAAGACCTTAAATCCTACAAAAGTTTGCAGGCTTATAACCAGATGGTGTGTGGATGGGTGAGGGAGACACAGTACCAAGTCATTAACGACCGTTGTGTTGTGAAGGCCTGAGTAAGTAATGCAATAACGTCTTTAATCAACCTAACCTTAACTGTATGATATCATTGTGATACTCGAGGTGTAGCCAAGTGACTCTCAATAGTTGTTTTTTTTCATTTCAAAGACCGAACAAGACAGATTTTCCCCTCGTAGATCCTGGTTGAGCTTTGCCAACCACAAGCGCCTCCTTTCCTCTGATAACTTCTGGCATTCCTCTCCCTGGTTTTTAATAACTTTTGGAAGTCGATAATATTCCAAATGTTTTTCTTGGTCTGACCTATTGGTACAACCTAAAACACAGCAATAATTAACCATTTTCCTTGACGTCGTTCGGGATCTACTTCAGTGCCTGTGCTTTGTTGTGATGCGGAGTACCTCCAACATGGCGACTTCGGGTCTGATGACGCGTTGTGAAAACCCTCTATAAAGGAAAAATGAAACAAGCAAGGACGGTAACTGCTGAGAAACTGGGAACACGTTTTAAAGGCAAAGCCAAAATAAAATTATGAAATTACAACCTGATGCCTTTATATTTGTTTAATTTTTAAAACTTTTTGAAGAAATTCCACCAATGCACTGATATACTTAAAGTAAGGTAATTGAAACCCACACGATATAGCCGCATTTTAATTTCAATGTGATTTGTGGAAGCACTTTCTCTGCATGTAAGCACACACGCAGCTCAAATTTTAGAATGGTGTAATTAAATTTCACGATTATAATCACAGCAAGATGGCAGACTTGGCGATTGTAGCTGCCATGGCAACCAAGAGGCCCTGAGGTTAAAGTTAATGAAATGTGGAGCAATCAGCAAAGGGGATTCTTTATAAATGGGAATCTTATTTTCTGACTCCACTACTAAAGCTATTAATAACTACCTGGTCCTCCTGTGGATGGATGATGCAAACAGAAGTGGCTTTCCAGGAAACCAAAGCTACTCCATCATGCAATACTGCAGCTTAACACTGGTTATAGTTCACATGCTGCCTACTAAACATAAATTACATGAAATCCCCTCAATATTGAGTCTTTGGTTTATGTTATGTCTAAGACTGGTCTCCGAGGTAAATAAAGACACCAACACAAACCCCAGTGAGTGAAAGATGGAGGGTAAATAATTCCACTAGCTACTTGTGGAGCCAGGGAAGGGGAAAACAATCTTTAGATTTTTGGTTGGCTGTCATCTGCTACCCATTTAACACTGTGGTGAGTGTGTGTTGTATTTTCTATACTTGTGAGGATAAATGATTATTTTGCCTTGCCTCATTTTAAGGTGTTAATTTAGCATTTAAAGCATGTGGTGTTGAGAGTTAGGATCTGGTTTGTTGGGGTATGGGGAATGGAGGAATATCATCGAGTGAGGTAAGGTAAGGCTTGCGGAGGTCGGAGTGCATGTTGTGTGTGTGTGTGTGTGTGTGTGTGTGTGTGTGTGTGTGTGTGTGTGTGTGTGTGTGTGTGTGTGTGTGTGTGTGTGGGTGTGTGAGGGTGTGTGAGAGAGAGAGAGAGAGAGAGAGAGAGAGAGAGAGAGAGAGAGAGAGAGGGTGAGGGTGTGTGTGTGAGAGAGATAGAGAGAGAGAGAGGGTGAGAGTAAGAGGGAATCTCTGAGTCACTTTCCGATATTTGTAGTCAGATGCTGACTTCCCATGCACAAAAAACAAAACCCAGGAAAAAACAATTATAGGATACAATTAGACAGATTTTTGTTTGAGCTGCAACATTTGGGTGGGAAGATGCTTTCTGTTTTTTTCTTTTTCTCTGTTGGCAGCATAACCATAATTTGGGTTGATGAGCTGAAGCAGATATTACACCAAAGCCTTCACTCTCTACAGTTTTCTCTGCAATATTGTACAAGTGGTGTCTTTGTATTTTCTTAATTAAAAATTCAAGTTTTAGACTTGAATGTGAGAAAGGATTTATAGTATAAAATCATGCACATAATTAAACTTGACTGAAAAAGACCACATTTTGTTCTTAGGTTTTGTGGGAGCCACAAAGAGGACAACAGTGTATACAGTACAAGTAGGATTTCATTGTCAATGTGGGTGGTGAATGCACAATTTAATTACACTGTATATCTCCAGAGTTTAAAGTAAACTCTCAAGATTACTTGAGACTTGCAGAAGAATAAAGCCTCAACTTGGACATTCCCTAACGTAATACCATTAGAGTAAACAAAAAAGACCCTAAAGACGTGGGTGGGTGGTGGTATTATATTTAACTCGAAAAAAAGGCAAAATTGAAAAAAAAAATTTAAAACAGAGATTTAACTATATTTGCCAGCATGCCAGCATTATTTAAATGTAGCATTTTCAAAATACAAGTAGTAGAATAAGATGAAGAAACCAAGCCAAGTTTGATGCCACGTTGCTGCCAACATGCACCCCCAATAATCCGATATACAATGAAAGGAATGGGGGTTAGAGTAGCCATTAGTAGCCATTAAAGAGTGTAATGGCTACTATTCAGTCACCTCCCCCTAAAATTGTAATATAAAGTCTTTGAGCAGATGCTGAGTGTATGTATTTTGAACACAGCCCTGATGAGAATCCCCCTAAACCTGGCAGAGTGTGTATCATGCTCATCCATTCAGCTGCACTGAACCACATGAAGTGCAAGGTAAACAGCAGACTGTTTACTTTGTTGATAAGCTCTACAAAAAGACTTGACACTGAACTGAATAAAGAGATGTCTCTGCCTTGGCACGCTTGTTATAGACAGTGTTAAAAAAACAAAAAAACTCAGGTAGTAATGGCAATAACGTGAATCATCACAGCTCTTCTTGATAAATAAAGGAGGATGAATAAATGCATCTTTTACAGGGAGGTCAGGGGTGGACACCTCAGCTGCCATACCATCATTAAATGGTGGTCTAGGCTCAAACATGGCATTCCTTGGGTAGCCTCTAGCTCACCCAGTAAGAGCGCTCGCCCCATGTTGGCTGAGTCCTGCAGTGTCCTGGGTTCGAATCTGACCTGCAGCCTTTTGCTGCGTGTCATCCCCTATCTCTCTCTCCCCCTTTCATGTCTATCCACTGTCACTATAATAAAGGGAAAAGCCCCAAAAAATTATCTTTTAAAAAAAAAACTTGGAATTCCTCTTTTCATAATTGTATCCTCTAAAAATCTACATTATGACTTCAAGAATCAAGATATAACTAAATTCTCTAGAAATGTTTTAATTGCCACAATTGTAAAATAGCCTATGTTTTGCTCCTGTATATGAGCTACTCTAAGCAGCTGATGTGAGTAATTATAAGTTGTTTGTACAAACATAAGCTCTACTCAGTTGCAGCCGCACCAACAGATATCCATATGGTTCCTGTTAGAAAATGTCTTGCTGCACGCCTCATCACTCTGCAAGAAACCAAACTCTTACTGGTTGTATGCAGACCTGAGGCTGAGGCCAGTATGCTGCAGAGTTGGAGCAAATGAGACCACGTAAGTGGATAGTGTAATAATGCAAAGATCCGTATCCCTCCTCAGCAAAAAACCAGTAGCTGTGGATGCCAGCAGACACCAGATATGACTAGGATAACTATTGTGGTTAGGTACTTAAATATGCCCCTGGGTTCCCATTTTTAGCTTTTGGCCATGTAAACATATATAGACAGAACTGGCTGCTATAAATACACTTCATGTTTAAAAAAAAAATACAACTGTGTCAAAATGTATTTGCTGGATATATTACAACTATCTAAAATCCTCTTGGACTTCTTATTTTTGTATGTTTAATGTATGCGGTCTCTGGTCTCTACTGAGATAGTCCCCCTGCAATGTTTGGGTTCTGTTTTCATAATCATACAGAAAATGGAAACCTACACCACCATCAGCAGAGCAGGCCCTGTTGTAGCATATGGCCTTGCTCAAAGGCACACAACAGTACTTCAAATTCTCTCCACTAGTGACGCCTCACAGTCTTCATGAATCCCTACACTGTCACATTAGTTGGTCTAGCCAGGAATTAGTCCAGAGTATGGTGTATGAATCACTTTGTGCACTGTATGGTGTTTCCCTTTAAGTGGTTCTGTCCTCCCTCCAAAATAAAGTGTATTCACTCTAAGTTGGAAACCCAGATGAGGAAACCATTTACTGTCATCAAGTAGTTCCATAAGACAAAATGAGCCTACTGGCCTACTAGACTAACCTCCGTTTCATGTTTCTATACATTTTTAAAAGGGCTCCATTCTTTTCTCTGTTTCCAACCTGGCTATTTAGCTGGTTTGGCTGTGAATGGTAATCAATAATCAATATGAGGCTATGCTGCATCACCACAATCCACTGATCTTGTATAATACTACTGTAGTCCCTCTGGTCTCCCAACATAGCCTGACCAGCTACCAGCTCCTGCATGCAAGGTGCAGATGCAGGGTGTACCCTTCTTCTATACGGGGAACCAGAAGGGCTAATTTCTCTACCTTTATCTCTTACTGATCAGATGCATTTGTGAACACAGAGGTTGATAATAAACGAGATGGTACTTACATTCATCTGACCCACTCCGCAGCTCTGGATGTGCACTCTGGATATCCCCTCCAAAACTGATTAGTATGCAAACGGTTTTCCAATTCCCCCTCAACGACAGACAATCCACCAGAACAAAATCTTGAATGGAGCTATGCTGGCCAGCTGGACTGGGCTTTTTTTCTTCTCTTTTTTACATAATATCCCCCGCAAATGACAGTTGAGCCAATTCCACAGATTTCCTAATCCGGTAGACCGCCAGGTTTGGTTTACTCCTCCAGTGACGGGTCTTTTTGCGTCTCGGTTCCCGTGTCAGGTGAGCGCGTTTGAATTAGCTGGAAAGCTCTACGGTTTCTTTGCTGTCTGCAGAAGAAAGGAGACGTCTGTGGCCCTGCAGTGCTCTGCTTGGTCTCTCGCTGATCTTAAACGTTTCTCTCTTCTTTCTCTCTCTCTCAGCATCCAGTCACTCAGGCAGGGGTGTGTGTGTGTATGTGCTGAGACAGAGCCGCTTCACGGCACCGTGCATCTCACCGACTGAAAGCCGACTCCTCCGCCACAAGGCTCAGCCCCCCAACTCTCCTCCTCCTCCCTTAACCGAGTTGGGTTGCTAATTTATTCGGGTAGCTACACAAAAGGGGGAACAGAGGAGAGGGAGGCTGTATACAGTGGGGAGTGAGTGGAGAAAGGAGATTGGAGAGCAGACTTTGGTGCCCCCCAGCACCGTTCAGTGGAAGTAGTCTTTAAGACAAAGGAGCGCACCATGCGTCAGCCATCAAAAGAGTGGTTTATGCATGGAAATGAGTCATAACGTTACATTTTACAACACAAGCCTATAGCTATAGATTCTATATATTTTTCATATCGGATTTAATACTGTGATATATTGCCAACTTGTATTAAAATCAGACATTTTAAAGTAATATCCTTATTGAAGTTCAAATCAAGGTATTCAATTTTAATAAGGTTTTAAATATCTAGATGTAAAAGCTATACTGAGAGAAGTAGCAGCAGAGCTGGCTGGGCTGAGGTTCAGACACACACACACACACTTTGGACTGCTAGCATCAGCACAGCAAGATGGGAGTCATTCATCACCCCAGATTTTAGGTCAAGCCTACACCTGCTTCGCTGAAGCAGAGCAAGGGAGGCGGTGTGGAGGAGGGAGAGATGGAGTGGAGGTGGGAGGGGTCTGGGTGGGTGTTGGAGGCGGTGGCCAAGGACAGCAATCAATTCATCCCGTCGTGCTGTGGGAGACTACATGCCCAATGAGTGTGTATGTTGCAGTCAGTGGAGGGAAATGGTTCATTTACACTTCCATCAGTGTCTACATTTATCCACACTGACCATTACCTGATGTACAGACAGCATGGAATCAGGCTGATTTAACAGTTTTACATCAATGACTGTTTGGTTAGTGGTGAATGCAAAAAGCAATCAACGACGTGCACAGATACAGACTGATGTTGCCCGGGCAACAACCCTTATTGGCTGAGTTACCCCTCTGCCACAGCAGCAAAAAAAGTAATTAAAAAAAATAAAAACTTTAATTTAAAAAAAAAAATATATATATATATATATATATATATATATATATATATATATATATATATATATATATATTTTAAATTAAAGTTTTTATTTTTTTAAATTACTTTTTTTGCTGCTGTGGCAGTCCATCATTAGTAAAGTTGAGGAAGTTTTCTGACAGAAACAATATGTGGTGCAGGCACGAAATATAGGCTAGGCCTACTTCTAATTAAAATACATTAGTTTGAAATATGTGCTGAGCATCACGGAAAAAACTGCTTTAAAATAATGTCGATTTTATAATTAATAATAATAATAATTAATTAATAAATAAAGTACAACCCATTTCAGCCACATAACAATTCTTCTCTTGAGCACCTCCAGTGGACATTTGTTTCTCAAAACTCTGGCAGATCTCAGAATATTGGCTACCTGACAGTACGCATTTGTGGCGCTGCAAAAACGTGGCCAGAGGCAGGCTACATATCCCATGAGACCAGGTTGAAAATATCAGTGTGGCCTCCATCGGCAGGTTAAAACTCCCCTGAGACGTTTTAGCTGAGTTATGAGTCACTTCCTGTTTGGTGAGTTGATAAAATGTTTTTACTCTTTGTCCTAAAAGAAGACAGAAACATGTTGGGGACTGATTTCCTCCTCTGAGGCATTTTAATGAGTTCAGGCACTGGCTTTTCATAATAAGAGAATCCTTTATGAAACAGAAAAACAAACTCACAACCTTTAGACTGTGGAGCAGTTGCTCTTCCAACTGAGCTCTGAGGGCTCTGAAATGCCATCACAATATTTTAATTAACCTTAAACTTCACAGAGTCAGTTGACATCTGTGAAGTAGGTTTCAGGTTATTTAATGGATAAATAAACGTATTACACAATATTAAAGTGTTTTGATTGGTTATAACTTATGTCTTGGAAAGGGTTAAAGGGGTTTTTGAAGGATTATCTGCACATTTAAGATGTTTTTAATGGATTATCTGTTTAAGACGTTTAAGGGGCAACAGAAGGAAAAGACAAACTTTGTTTCTCTGAAGGTTGATGAAGGTGATGTTTCTTCTTTCTCAGCCCCTGAGATGGTCTAGTGGGGAATGATGCTGACTGACACCCAAGAGATGCGGTTTCAATACCCACTTAAAGTAAGCCACACAGGAGTGTTTGTGATAATTGTGGTTTCCTATATCAATTTGAAGTTGTGAATTTCCAACATTGGTTTAAACTCGTGAATTTCCAACCTTGATGTCAACTTGCAAACTTTCAATATCAATTTCAACTTGCGAGTTTCAGAATTTATTTTTTTATTTTTTATTAATTAGTTGTTATCACTTTTTATTATTTAAACACTAAACAAAATGAGGAGAAAAAAAAAGTTTCAAGACATTATCTTAATTGTATTTGCTAGGTGGTGAGCCAAATTACTATGCCCAGAGCAGTGCAGAGTCAGAGTATGAAGAAAGGACACAGACAGAATCAGGAATTGAGGAGAAAGAGACCATATAATTTTCATTGACATGAGCTGGGGGGTTATAGCAATAGCCCCTCCAAATGTCTCTGCCCGTTCCCTGAAAGCAATGCTTTATGAAAGTCAAACACACATAATGCCCTTGTTTTCTTATATTGTGACAGTGGTCACTTTGGAATTGAACCATCAGTCATGGCAGTATTAGTGTTATGTGGTATCTCTTAAAATTAACAAAGTATAAAAATCAAATCCCAGAGGAGCTACAAGCAAGAGAGCAGTTTGAAGTGCAGTTACTTTAGTAACATACTGTTTTCCTACAGTTAAATGGCAGCACACAGTTACTAATGATATCTTATGCTCTTTCTGTAATGCCATAGATTCTTTAGGGAAGCCTGTATAGTAGTTTAAATCATTTTCATTTTGCAAATTATGCTTGGAGTGGAGAATAGCAATTTAAGTTTGTTGATAGACTTTATTTTGACATTTACACTTTACACTTTATCCACTGTCTGTACATTTCATCCTCTCAGCCATTTAAAGGTCCCATATCATGCTCATTGTCAGGTTCATACTTTTATTTTGGGTTTCTACTAGAACATGTAAACATGCTTTAATCTTCAAAAAACACTTTATTTTTCTCAAACTGTCTGTCTGAATATGCCTGTATTCACCCTCTGTCTGAAACGCTTTGTTTTAGCGCCTGTCTCTTTAAGCCATCCTTAACAGGCCAACTAAATAATCCTCAACAACATTCAACATCTATTTCATTATATTCCTGCACTATCGTAGAAGATTTAAATTTATTTATATCGGATGATGGCATGTGTTAGATATGATTACCAATGGATACAATGTGTAATCCAACTCCTATTCTCACACTTTGGTTTTCACCTCCTGAACCCCAGGCCCCAGATACGCTTGGATTTCTAAGAAAACATACCAAAGGGTTAACATGAAAGATGCAATTCATAGTCGAGATAGAAAATGATCCACCACAGTTGATTGTGCCGTGCCCCTGTTAGCTGTGAGGTATTATGAGGACTGTGTACACATGTCTTTAGAAATATTTGCTGCTTGTGCAAAGGCCTGGTTGGCTGGAAAGACCTGACATTTTAAAAGTCCTGATTTTTTTGGAAATAGTAAATGTTTTTTTAAAAGAAACGTGTCAATCAATTCGAAAAAGAACACACCAACTATTTTCTTTGTCTCTCACATACTTGTCCCCAGAATAAATAAATACATACCTCCAGATTCCGTTCAGAGCTTAATACTCCTCTTTTCTACATCTCACATCTGTCCTTGTTCTTCTAGAGTCTGCATTTGTCCTTGTGTGTGATTGCGACTGTGCTGTCTGTAAGTGTGTGCGAGTGAATTTATTTGGCATCGATCTTGTGTGAACACTTGCCACAGAGTTGCAATTACACAACTTTAACCAATGGCAGATGACTGAGGAGTGACACTTCTGGTGTGGCTCCCCACGATGGAGGAGACCAGCGCAAGATTTATAT
The DNA here is from genome assembly GCF_008315115.2 of Sander lucioperca. Lineage (NCBI taxonomy): Eukaryota > Metazoa > Chordata > Actinopteri > Perciformes > Percidae > Sander > Sander lucioperca. The sequence goes on along the minus strand of NC_050185.1, from coordinate 16,207,420 downwards.
CGTTGCCGCACACATTCATAAATGTAAAATCTCTCTCTGCCTCTCGGTCAAATACAACAAACACACATACACTCACATGTACACATACAGACCTAAATCACGAACATGGAGTACTGTCAAAGGATTTCTTTGGCTCTTGTGTCTATCCTGTTTGTCAGTTCCTCCCTCTAACCTCAAAATCCACAGCCTGACCAGGATAACCCTGGTCCAAATTTCAAACCGTTAGCACACCTCCAAGATTTATAGTCTGCCAAATCTTAGATGAGCCTCGTATTTATTCCAACTCGATGCATTCATAACGGAACTGATTAAACCAGCGGTCACAGAGCTGTAAATTCCCAGAGACCCTTTAGAAATGACTTAATGGCCTTTCGAGCATCATCTGATATTTAAATATCTTGGAAATATATTGTGGTCACCGTGAACACAACATAGAAATAAGTGTGACATGGTGGTCCGCTAATAACTAGAAGCTGTGAGGTCAGTTGGAAATGCATCGTTGGGAGCTAATAGAGTGGCCTGTCTATATTGGCTGTATGATTGAACTTGTTGGCTGGGTCTCTCTTTCACTCCTATGCAAACACACACAGTTGACCGCAGGACTGTGATGTGAATCAAAGCAGCAAATTAGCCAAATTGGCATGTTTGCATTTGCAGTGGACTGAAACTAATTTTTAGATTTCATCACTTAAAAAAAGCTGGTGAATAATGTAAGATAACAAGTATTCTTCCTCTGAGCATAATCCTCTGGAAAATATGTCTGAAATAATTCCTTGACTGGCAAGCAACACAATACCCTAGCTCTGTATATCCTGGCCGCTCCTTCCAAAAAAGGGCTTAATGTGTTTCCTTCCACCATGTCTTATTTCATTCAACGCCTATCACTTCATCTCTCTAGATTCAGTCCTTTTCCTGACACACAAGTTCATATCTATAGTATTGCACATACATTAACTTTCTTATTTTTGTCACTTGACTCTGTCTCTTTCTCCCTCGACCATACAGACGACTCTGTGTCTGTGCAGGTGTCATGCCCCGGCCATCTGATCCACCTTTCCTGTGCAGCAGGATGGGATGAGGTCACAGCTCCACTGAGTGACTCTGTGCCAAGAAAAGAAAAGAGTGGTGGCTTAATCAGACCTTCCTTTCCCATGTCCAAAATATCACGGTCTGGCCTTCATCAGGGTTTCATTCTAAAAGAGTTGTGTAACTCTTGTGAGCAAAGAAAACTAATTATTCACAGTTCAATATTTTAAAGTATAAGTATGGCAGTATTATATATTTTATTGTTGTCCATTGTTGTCCAAAAACTATTAAAACACATAAATGAGCAACACCTTTGCACTAGGTAACATGTTCTTTCAGAACAATGAACATGGGCATTGTTATCGTTTTTGAATCAATTCCCTATGCTTTCCTGCTGAAATACTCTCAAGCTGAAATATGTATCAATACGCGGCTGAAAATAGTCCAAAAACTAATGCACTATATATTCCTCTTGAGTAACGCTTACTATAAAAACAATGCTGTTTTAGGAAATTTTTCTTTTAACCTTTTGTGTTAAGTGAACAACTTGGGGCTGAGTGCCAGTAGGAAAGCCAGAAAACATTAAGAGGAGGAGAAACAGGTTGTTGGTTTTGGTCTTTTTGTGGGATTTGTTTACAGTAAAGAAAATATAGAGTAACAACATACTTCCTAATTCCAAAGCAAGTTGTATCTTCATGCTAGAAAACAGTGTGCCACATTTTTTTAATCCTGGACATGATAAAACTACATTGAAATACTGTACTCACTTCACCTTTACTAAACACACTGTAACAGCATGGCCACTTTCACTAGCTATTTTCTTTTTTCTCAAGTGCCTTCCTTTGCCACTGGCAACAAATAGAGTTGTATTTGTCTTCATCTGTGCCTGCAGGGTATTCTTAGGGAGATTATTATAGCTTACTTTACTCTGAGGCTAGCCTGCCTACCATGCAACCACACACTAGCCCTGGCTCTTCCTTCAAAGCTTCTGTGTTGTGCATTTCTGCAGATGTCACTAAAAGGGGAAGAGTTAAGTATTTAGGAATAAGATGTATTTAATGTAAATCCATGGCAGAACTGATTTTGTTCTGCCAGCAGCCAAAAAAAATCTGTGTTTCCATTTTGTTGGGTGTTGGCACCACATTTCCTGTTGGCTATGTGTGGTTTCCTCCAGACATTTTTAGCCGTTTCAGTGATTTTTACATGTGCATTGTTTATGTGAGTTGTCTGTATAGACATGTGCAGCTTTAGGACTATTTCAGGGAGAGACTGAGGATAAATAGACTGAGGGATGATTGAGCAGGAAAGGGGCATTGTTATTAGGAGCTCAGTGAGCTAATACTTCCCCAGAGCTTCACAGAATTATATCACACAAAGTGTTCCACATCCAAATGGAAATTATGTCTGAAATAAAATGTTCAAAGTTGTGATATCATCATGGCAGCCACTCAACCCTAAAGTACCTGCTATAAACAGTACAGTAGACCTACTTTCCAAAGGTCTTCATTAAATCCTCTTTTCCCTCGGGGGGAAGATTTCTGCTAATTCGGTGCTACATATTTCAGCCTTATCTTGAATTACGTCATCCCCATAATGTGCTTAGAGTTGAAAGAAATGTTAAAATCCTTCTCTGACTGAACTGTTATACCTTCAGAGGCTCTACTTCAGAAGCTGGCTTGCTTCCACTTGGCAAGCTCCAACTGAACAAGGCCTCGCAGCATTAGCTGAACTTTTGCTGAGAATCTTATCTTATACGTTCAAGCATGAAGGTTGTAACTTTTTTCATATCGAGCAGTTATCTTGAAGTAAAGAGTGAAAACAGGAAAACAGCAGTCCAGGTTTAACACTGCAGTTGTAATGTCCCTCACGTCTCTCTCTGTATCTTTACATGCAGGCTGATATCAGAGCGGGAGATTAAACAGTTCCTTTGACGAGCTTCCAGGTTTTGTATAATGGAGGAAATTTATGGCTGACAACCCATCTGACGTTTTTTCCTTGGTTGCACTCACTTCTCTTATATCTCTCTTATAAATATAACTTACCAGGTGTTATCCTGGTTTATACAATTTTGTTTCGATTTCTTGTCGAAAACAAATTGTTATCACAGTTCTGTAAGGTACACACTCCACCACTGGATGCATCTTAATTTTGCCACACGGACTAGCTGCTCCAAGGAAATCATTTCAGAAGGCATGTAAGGTTTAAATATCCATGTCTCTGATCCAAGAAGTGTTTTACTCTTGGTTGTTCATCTTTTCACTTGGGTCTCTTTTGTGATGACACACATTCATAACCCTCTTTTTTCTTTATATCACTATCCCCATCTCTTTCTATGCATGACTTCACACAATACCTGCAGATTGCATCCTCCTTCTGCACTCGTCACACTCTTCCCCTCCTCGCTAATTTATCTCTCTGTGACACCTCCCTTCCTCCCTCTATCAGAATGTTTTATTGTTACAAAGCAAATACCCCAAGCAGGCAGATCCACTAAATCAGGATGGCCTCGATTGAAGAACTGAGATTGTTTAGGCTGTGCAGAAACTATTTAGCTGCTGGCTGACCGGCTGCTATAAAACCTTGGCAACCATGAAGCATAGGCTTACAGTAATGGAACTAAAAAAGATCTTTTTCAGAGATATTTTGTAATTGCGCAGTTTGTGTGCAGATGTATCTATGTTACACTGATGAAACTATGAAACCTATTGTATGTATGGCATCTAAACAGTGTTGTGTCATAATAGCAAACAGTGTTGTCAGTGTTGATCAGGAAATATTCCTTGGGAATATAATGAGAGAAAGCTGAAATGTCAGTGTTACTAAAAAATCTTTGTGCTGAAGGTAGACAGCTATAGCTGCTATGGAATACTCATACTGGTTCATTACATTTAGTGAATAGCTGCTGAAAGGCTTCTCTACCCCACAATGTGCTTCTAATACAAGCGTCTAGCTAACAGGAAGTAGCCAAAGCTGAGAACTTCCTGTATAAGCCCATCTACGGGCCAGCTTCTGCACTGGGCACAGGAGGTTCCTTAACATGTGTGTTTGTGTGTGTGTGTGTGTGTGTGTGTGTGTGTGTGTGTGTGTGTGTGTGTGTGTGTGTGTGTGTGTGTGTGTGTGTGTGTGTGTGTGTGTTTGCCATCCAGCATTCCATCTCCTCTGCTTCCTTCCCTGCCCCTGGCCTGCTGATGCACGGCATCGTGGGAAAGAGTGAGTCGCACCTCTACACGCCACCCTTGCTCACTCACCACACACATAAAGCAGCAGAGACGCAGACAGATTTAGAGGGTGTTGCGAGCCAGATGTGTTGCCGCGTGGAACAGTTATGAAATTCTGCCGTTAATGTGCCAACGCAATTCCATATTGAGTGAATCGATAAGGAGTCTGTGTGTGTGTGTGTGTGTGTGTGTGTGTGTGTGTGTGTGTAACTAATCTGATTTTTCTTTGGTTAATGTTCTGCACCAGATAAATAGCCCCAGAACAAACAAGACACACACACTCCCTACCGTTCATCCCTACTTCCACAAAATAAAATTTGCAGCTTATGTGACAACAATTAAGCTACTCTTGTTTATGGCTACGTGTGTGGTGCATGTGTTATGGGACAGCCTTGGCTCAGCCTGTAGTCAGAGACTTCAGAGGAAGAGGAAGATGAGAGGGTCAAGTGCGTCAGGGGAGATAAGTCGTTCCTCACGTTGCCTTTCTGGATCAGCTGCTTCCTGTTTATTGTTGCACCGTAGTGTCGTCCCATGATGATAACAAGGCTTTGACCTTTGACTCCAGCGGAACAGAAGCACATCCTGCGACGGATGCCATATTGTTCAGTGCCTCGTCACACCTCATCATATTACCAGTGTGACCTGCCACCTTACTCACATTAGAACAGTTTGTACGTCATAGTGGATCATAGTGCAGCATATGATTGAATGGCTTTTATTTAAAGGAGTTTTTTATCTTTACATTATGATTACTATATTTATTAAGTACAACCATTGGCCCCCAGGCAGGATAATAATTAGTTGGATGTAAAAAAAATGCTGACCTTTGTATTTTCAAGGTTAACACTGACTCTCCTTTTATTTTTCAAAAGCAGCTAGCAACAAATCCAGCACCTTTTCCTACTACTGAAATAAATTGTTTCATATTAAATCCCCAAACATGTGGTCATAAATTAGCACAGTTTACAGTATTTGAATTGTTGCTTGTCTTTTCCAAAGAGGTTTTTAAATGCCTTTCATACATTGAATGCAACTCACCATAATCTGGCTTTAACATGCAAAGCATAAAACTATCCCTATCCCAAAACTATCCATAAAGTAAAATCTGTTTGTTTTTTTAATATAGCTGAGGGTACATTTATGTGAAGACAGAAGGAGTTAATAGATTATATTCAGTGTTTTATGATACACTGTTCTCAAAACGTTGCTTATCTTCTTGGAATCAGAGAGCAGGAACTTAAGGCCACTTTGAGTCTGGAAAATGGTCAAGAAAAACTCCAAAATCAGCTCTGTAACTCTCACAGCTGTCTGTGGCTGGAGCCAGGGCAGAAGCTGGAGAATTTTCTGCGTCCCTCCTAGAGTGTGATTTATGTCCAGACTAGTGATCTCCCACTGCTCCGATTTTGTTTGGTTCTTTGTTTTTTGGAAGAGTTTAGACTTTCTTTTCCAATAAATTGCTTGCTGCAGGACAATAATCAAGATAAGGTCATGCTGGGTTCCCAACCAGTGCCACACACAGTACAGGTCACAATATGTTTACATTATGGGCTGTGTGAGCTTTTAGAGGGATTAGGGCCAGGAGATGGAAAGACTCCAACAAAGCTCATATTTGTTCATAAGGATGTTTGAGGTAGTTTGGCAAAGTGACAAAAGTATACAGAGACTTAGAGAAAGATGGAGAGCAACAGTGAAGTTAAGCTAAGGCTACAGTTAAAAAAAACAGGACAAACCAGAGCAGCTCAGGTTCTGTACAGGAGCATTTTCTATGAGAACCGATCACTGGATGCAAATTCAAAGGCATATTTTAACTGTTTTAGACTGCAGAAAGGACTCTCTGCTCTGTCAACTGCTGCAGCTATTAACAAAGCTTGTGTGAGCGGAATATGACAAAATTGAAACCTACAAAAGGCCGTTCCAACAGTCTAAATAAGCTGAGATTGATTTAATTCTGGTTCCGAAACCCCCTCAGCACTGCAGAGTGTCTCTATTAGATCTACTTTGGAGCATTCAGGGCGTGTTGACCACTAAACAGGGGGTTATTCATCTCTACTTCATCGAGTATATCTCCACCAATGTAGAGATGTGACCTGTTCGTGTCCCTGAGCATGTGACCTGGACCGTGTAGTCCGTATCATCCAAGGTCTCCTTTTACTAAATGGTTCATGAAGAGAGAGACGAACATAATTTCGTAAGCACATTTAGACAGTCCTGGGTGCATTGTAAACATGGTTAACAAGGTTAAGTCCAGACTCCACACTGATAAGAGCTGGAGACGAACAGGAGCCACTGATGATGTGGTATTTGTTTTTCAAATTCAGTTTATAATGCTAGTCGTACTGCTTCCCAGAACCAACTCACTAAACTTAGTTTGAATGTTAGTGTTCTTGTCTCCTTGTTTTATTACTCTGGAGGAAATAAAATAAAGCAAAGTACAGTAACACACACTCAATAATGAGTAGTATAGCTTAACATCGATTCTCATTTAATCTCATTAGGGCCCGAGCGCCGACAGCGGCGAAGGCCCAATTGAAACTGAAGGAATTATTATTTTCCCGGCAAATGAATTGCCTTTTTGAGGGGCTTATCATACTCAGAAACTCACTAAAATTGGCGGTCACATCAAGTCTCGTGATTATTTACGTATTTTAAGGGTTTCGGGAATAGGCCCACAAAAATGGCTCGCTAGCGCCCCCTACAAAGTTAAGAAAAATGAGCCCCTGCAGTACATTTAACGTAGACTAACGAAACTTGGTACACCTATGAAGCATGTCAAGCCGTACGAAAAACGTCGTTGGAGCCATACCCTAAACCCAACAGGAAGTCCGCCATTTTTAATTGAAAGTTCAAAGTTAGTGAGATTTTGGCCATTTCCACGTCGTACTTTAACGAACTCCTCCTAGAGATTTCATCCGATCGACTTTAAATTTGGTCTGTGCCATCTTAAGACCTTAAAGATGAAAAGTTATTAAAAGAAAAACTTTTCGTCATGGGCATGGCCGTGGCGGGGCGGCCATTTTGTGCGTTTCGCCATCGAAACAGGAAGTGGGTGTAACTTGAATGTACATTGTCCAATTGGCTCAAAACTTTTCAGGATTCATAAGAGTCCAACCCTGATGACATCTACAGACCAATATTGGCTCAAAGTCATAGCACCCCCTAGTGGCAACAGGAAGTAGACCTTAAGTCAAGGTGCTATACTTTAACGAACTCCTTCAAGAGATTTCATCCGATGGACTTCAAATTTGGTCTGTACCATCTTAAGACCTTAAAGATGAAAAGTTATTAAAAGAAAAACTTTTCGTCAAACGGTGTGGGTGTGGCGTGGCGGCCATTTTGAGCAATTATTGATGAACGAAGAAGTTGTTGTAACTTTGGTGTACATTGTCATGTCTGCCCAAAATTTCTCAGGTTTGACAAGGGTCCAGGCTTGAGGACATCTACACACCAATATTGACTTTTGGTCATAGCGCCCCCCGCTGGCAACAGGAAATCCGCCTTATATGACAAACATCATCCAATTTACATGAAACTTATAATGTGTGGTCTACATGTGATACTGAGCCGACCCCTATACTTTAACCACGCCCATGTATTCAGACCACGCCCCCTTTTATGGCTTTTGAACTGTTTAAGATACAGTCTTGTGTGAGGTATCATTGAACTCAGCAGAGAGTTCCTTCTTCATTGGTGATGGTTTGGCCCGTCCCCTATGCTTAAGTCACGCCCCTTTCATAACTGGTGACCTATTTAAGGTAGAGTCTTGTGTGAGGTATCATTGAACTCAGCAGAGAGTTTCTTTTTGATTGGTGATGGTTTGACCTGCCCCCTATGCTGTAGCCACGCCCCCTTTTTATAACGTATGACCTGTTTGATGTAGACCCTTATGTGAGGTATCATTGAACTCAGCAGAGACTTCCTTTTTTATTGGTAAAGGTTTGCCCCGACCCCTATGCTTTGGCCATGCCCCGATTCACAGCTAATGAACTGTATGACATAGAGTCTTATGTCAGGTATCATTGAACTCAGCAGGGAGTTCCCTTTTCATTGGTGGCGATTTGCAGTGTCTGAGTCCAACGCTGCTTGCAGCTTTAATTCTCATTTAATACTGTTGCAGTGTAAGAAATATAGGGTCAATAAATAGACAATAAAATGATTCATGAAATCAGTAAGCATATTTGTGACATCATGACTAAACTGCACCAAGCTCGTGCCGTGTTTTGACCGGCGAGTCGGTCCTAAGAGGTTTTAACTCTCTCGTCCACTGGCAGCTTGGCAGTCAGCAAGACACAAATATTTACTGTGCCTTGTCTGCCATCTAAACACCCTTTCTACATGACATATTTATTCAATTATGCTTCATTTCACAGAGACAAAAAGATCACTGCAAAGTCCCTGGCCAAGCTGTGAGCATTTTCCACCAGCAACTGTATAGTCCCAATGGCTTTGATTCAAAACAGACGTAGAGAAACTTTGGATGCAAGTATGACGTTTGTTAACTACTCTCTGTAAACCATTTTGACTGGTGAGGAAATCATAAACACTACTTTTGCATGATTCAAGGTCCAGGTAGGCCACTTGGAGCCGACAGTATGGTGAGGTGTTTTTTGGAATAAGGCTTTTCGCTTTCCAAAGAGCACTGTATGAGCTACCACCAGTGATTACCTACCACAAGGGAGGTATTCTCAAATTCACAGCCGTATTCTCTTTTATTAAACCTTTTTTTTTTTTAGCATGCATACCTCCACAAGTTCATGAATTGTCAGGCCACAACACAAAGTAGTGATCTTTGCAGTATAGCTATTTGCAAATGCTCCAAAATATTTCTTTACAACCATAGACTGCAAAAAAAGGTTCTGCACTGCGGCAATTGAAATATTTGCTACAGCTATTATTTCTACAGTGTCTTTTAAATAATAGCAAATGTATGAGATCACTATGGAAGTCCAAAGAAGCCAGCACTGGCAGCTAATTTTTCATTTTTTCCCAGCATGCCTACTTCCATATGAGCTTGGAATATAATACATGTGGTTACATGGTTCAGTAAATGTGAAAAAGTGCTTTTAAAGATCACTTCGACATCTTGGCAGGGAAGCCCTTTGATCAAATTTGTGTTGTAGGACAAGAAGAGTGTTTTTTGTTCCACCTCTATCTGTTTATATCACTACACTGCATTCTAATACTTAGTTATACTATGCATGATTAGTGGAGGGTTCAGCATAACATCGCACAGGGACCATGAGCACAATTGGATCTGCCTGCTCTGATGTTGGCACGCAACACTAAGTTAGTGTTAATTTTGCTAAATGCATTCCTCTCAAGCTCTGTAAAATAGTTCCTTCCTTGTGTGTGTGTGTGTGTGTGTGTGTGTGTGTGTGTGTGTGTGTGTGTGTGTGTGTGTGTGATCCACAGCCACATTTTGTTTATTTTGAGTGCTTTGGGAGAAATCCACCCATTTCTCAGTCCCTTCCATGAAGCTTTACGTAGCAGTGTTCATTTCCCTGTTCCCTGTATTGCAATAATGGTGCCTATCAGGCAGACAGTGAGCTACCACTCACCTCTGAGTATGAGGTTGACATCATCATGACTTCATTTTGCCTGCTCTCTGGTTTTCAAAGTCACTCAAAGTCAGAGAGTTCTGTTAACCTGAGCGCTCGAGGGTGCTGACATTTGTTATACAACCTACGTGGCCCCAGCTGACACCCTTCTCCTTTTTTATTTTGTTTTGTTCGTCTTTTCTCTCTCTCCCCTCCTTTCTTAACCTTATTGTTGCTTTTCGTTGTGAGTTTGCCTCAGAGGCACGACTTCTTCTGTGCCTTGCAGAGGCAGTCTGTTTAATGTTGGTAAAGTGGTGGTAAAGTGTGACGGGTGCGGGGTGCAGCGATTTTGGGATATTGAGTTTATACCAAAGGAGGGTTTGCTAGTCTCTCTTTCAGGCAACCACTGTTTTATTCCCAAATTTTCCATGCATTAGGCAGTTAATATTTAACTACTGCAGCTTTCATACACACACACACCCACTCAACACACCATACACATGTGCACCATCATGCCCATGCCATAGAGGTGGCTGTGCGCAGGGCTTACATGGGGACAGAGTGGTCACTGTGTTTCCCATCATTCTCTGCACACACAGATAGCCCTAAATGGAAAAGCAAGGTGGTGTGTGTGCAACCGCAACCAGAGAATCTGCTGTACTGCTTAGGATACCCACCGGTTGTCCACATCACAGTGACCACTGATTTCTGAGCTCTGTAATCACCGTACACAGGACTATTTTTGTGCAATCTGACTATGGATTAGACAGCAAATTGCCAGGGACAGTAAGCGTTTCCATGGAGAGGGTGGAAGTTGCTTGTAAGGAATAATAAACAGAGTTAGATTAAGATTAGACGTGACGGTCTGAAAGTGGTGGCAGCTGGAGGAGTGTGTTTATGTGTGTGCATCTGTGATGTCCAAGTGTGTATGTTTATTGGAAAGCATAAGTAGGAGAACACAAGGTTTTAAATGGAACAGAACATTAAAAAGCTGAGCAAAGACACATTTTTTTATTTCATTCTCACACTTAATCACATCCATTTGTGCATGTCTAAGTGATGACTTATTTCTCATCCACTATTAATCAGATGGGTGTAATGACAAGCTGACAAAGCCATATGTTTATACTCCGTCAAGCTCACACATACAGTATGTGTAGGAGACCCACAAACTTGTCCCACAAAGTCTTCCCGAAGTTGAATTCATTACAGTTTGTGGTAACAGCTGTCATGAAAGTCAGTTCAACCCAACAATTAGCTCCTTTAATGAATGAAGATATGAAATCTCTGTCAGAATACCACCAGTCTTAAACACTCCATTGTGTATTTATTTAATGTGACTCCCATCAACTGGCGGACTGCTGAGAGGCAGACTGCAGAGGGATATATGGATCGCATGTGGGACATCTTTATAGTTAGAATCAGGAAAATAAACTGTGAAAACATGCATGGGGTGGCAGTACCTCATGGAGATGGGTTGGGAAATGGAGGGTCGCTGGTTCAAGTCCCCACACGGACCAAAGAAGGTAGTGTGGACTGCTAGCTGGAGAGGTGCCAGTTCACCTCCTGGGGACTGCCAAGGTGCCCTGCACCGAACTCTCAACTGCTCGGGGCACGCATTCATGGGGTCCTGAGCATGTGTGTGTATTTCAGGTGTAAAAACTGTACCAACGGAGTGAAAATGTGAATTTCCCCTTGCAGGTTAAATAAAGGCATGTCTTCTATTTCTTACAAACACAACAATTACAAACAAAAAGAACTCAGTGATGACATGAATTGGAAACCTCAACATGCATTCTTTGACACTGCCGTATTATTTCCTATCCACCACACCAACAAAATGTAGCCCTTCTCACAACTTTAGCACAATATTTCAACAATAACAATGGAAGACGACACATCTTTTTCTACTTTTGTGATGAAATTGTACTACATGATGGATAAGTGTGCTATTTTGCCCTGAAATTATACAAAGGCATGTCAGAGCTCATTTAAAAGACAAGGGATCCAAAGTGCTGACAAACGCCGAAAGCCTGCATGCAGATGGTATGTAAATCATGCCAAAGAGAAAGAATCTGCTCTGGCTCTATGATATGGGCGTAAATTAATTTAGGAAATAACATCACCGTGCAATGAATCATCTCAGCAGGAACTTGGTCAGTGCTGAAAGAGTCAATGCATTATGTTGCTCTTATGAGGGTATCTGCAGAGTTGGTTTTTGTTACTGATCAGCTTCCAGGAAAACATATCTAATACCAGGATTCACAAAAGAAACTTTTTTATCAAATCAAATACAAAGTTCTTGAAAGCACCGATCACTGAACACTAAACCCCAAATCTCCCTGTCCTCCTTCTTACAACTCTCTCAGATTGCTTGTCAAATTCAAATGTATGTGTTCATGATTATGACCACATGCTCTTTCCTTGGGTGATTGCTGAGCGGTGTTATTAGCTTTATCACATTTCCCAGCAACCAGCTTGGCCTCTGATACTAGCTCCACAGACACACTCACCTGCACTCCTGGTTAATTTCCTGAACATCAGAGAAAGAGCTGGGGTGGGTTCGACAACAAAGACAGGAAAGAGTTTGAAAAACGGACGGCTTTGATAGTTATGAGCTTATTGTGCTATGCTAAGCGCTTTTTCTATGTGTGCATGAGTGTGTGTGAAATGTGGGTGCCATGTGGGGTTGAAGGTGTGAGAGGAAGTCTAACAGGCAGTCTCATTTGTACACCATTAGATCCACTGCAATAGGCACACACAGAAACTACTTTGATGACTGTCGGGGCACCTCGTAGTGTGCTCCAGGTGTTCAGTATGACCATAAAAGAACTTGACACTTAACACAGGTTTTCTTGTTTATACTAATAGAATAATGGAATAATATTTCACTGTGCATTATGTCCATGGATTTAAATAATATGAAACACTTCCCTGAAAGCTACAGATTCCCTATGAAGATTTGCCAGGCATCCGTGCTTTTTATTCAGTCGTTGTGATGATTGCGGCCCAATAAAGATGGCAGGGGGCTGTGATTTTAACGAGACCATTCGTATGGCTTGTGGCTCCTCTTGTTCTTTCTTTCATTCTGTCCATCTATCACACTGCTGAACATGCCAGCAGTGTTCTGTTCTGGCTAATGTTATAGGTATGTCGCCCTCTGATGTGGTGGTTCTCTGAGGGAGATTTTAACTGTGGTGCAATGTGAGATTGGAAGGAAGAATATTTCAGATTGAACTTGATAGGAGGCAAGTGAACAGTGAGTCCAGAAAACCTTATTATTGTCAGAAATGTACCGAGTGTACTGTGGGGCTGCATTCTGTGTATGTGTGTGCGTGTGAATGTTAATATATGGCAGTTTTATTTGGATACAGCCTCTCATTTGTTTTTGTGTGAGGGAGTGTCATTTGGAGCAAATATAACCTCCCCCAGGACATTGTGATCAGTCCCAGGCCACAGGGAAGATTCTGGTTTCTTCTGTGATTTTAAATTACAGGTGGTTTTCATTTTAGTGAGAGTATCATCTTCGGATTCTTCTCATCTTCAGCTGTCTGGCCCCTGCACCCTGACCCACCCTCTTTTTCTATGTTACCTAACTCTTGTGTCCTCACGTGCACTGTCAAAACTTTTTTCTCCACTTCTTTACTTTTTCTTTGTTTTTCCCTAGTCTCTGCACTAAAAGAAGAAGGCACTGTTAAGTAGGCAGTCATGAATCATTTAAAAAAAAGAAGAAAAAAACCTTTAAGAGCTTTGTAACCCAATCGACGCCAAATATAGCATTTTAACATCAAGAAATCATTATGAACTTAATTTTTAAATGCTTTTAAATACTGTAGACAGTCCTACTGGTGGGACATTTGCAGCCCACACCAGTCCCCAGAAGTCATTTCAAATGTTGTGCCTTCAGATCTAAATTCACTAAACCCTCCTGGATTAGTTTAAGATTTAAATCCAGAAAAGGGCTTCACTCTCCAGTGCAAATAGAGCAATAGTTTCTTACAATGGCAGAAGGGAGGATTTTAAAAGACCCTCAGCAAAATCTCTATGTTTATCCAATGTGTTTATCTTCTTCAGTAAAGCAACAATGAAAACTGTCAACCAGAAGATATAAAGATGCTCTTTGCAAAAAGAAAGCTGTTTATGGAAAATGTGGTCATAATTTTAGGAAACACTTACAGTAAGTGGCCACTGCTGTGGGATAGAAGCTGCAAATCATCTTCACTATGGCCCCATTTTGTTCACGATAGTTACACAAAAATAAAGATAAAGAATTACAATTACATATGGGTGTTCAAAGGTTCTGCATGTGTCACCTGTAAGGCAGCCCTTCCAAGTGATTAGGTCTGACATATTGAAACATGAGATATAAAAAGGCAGTGTCACAGTTCTGCAGCCCAGCTTCAAAACTGTCAGAACACACACCAGCAAGTCCTCCAGAGTCTTCTCATCATTCAGTCATTTATAAAGTGTAGCTTTTGCTAAGCCTCAGCCTATAGTTGGGACATGGTGAAGTGCATGTCTCCAAAAATCAACTCAAGAAAGTTGGAACCCTTAAAAGCATTGTTCCATATTTGGACAGCATAATAACATGTCGGTATTGATCCATAGTTAGTGTTGCATGTTGACAGACTCACCCTCATTTTTCTTCAGTTGTATCAGTTCCTTATTTTGTGCAGGACCAAAGGGGTCTGGAAAGGCTCATCCTCTGGATTCAAAGATCCAGATGTTATCACCATATTAAGATTGCAAGACTGTTTGCATTATGATTCCAATACATATCTCCACAGATATTTACAACACAATTAGATACATATAATCGAGAAAGCACAAGGTTTTGGTGTTGTTTTCTAACACATTGGAGTTTACAAGATAATTATAGAGCAGGCAGGGGGCTTGTGAACGCAGACAGTCAAGGTTTCTTTGTCATTGAATGAAGGACTTCTTATTTCAACAAAAACTCCACAATGCGCATTCCCAGGCAGTAATTATGCTTTGGGTTTTCACTGAGTTTTGCATCTGAACTGATTAGAGACATATTATCTTGACTTACCTTGTCACAAAGTTGATTCAAAGTTCAGAGTTTTCATTAAACTGTAACATTTAAGGCATGACACTGGGGAGACATTTGTGCGCTAGAACGTTTCTGTTGCCAGGGATCATGGATCAAAGTGGCACACTTAAAGGGGTGATAGAATGCAAAACCGAGTTTACCTTGTCATAGTTGAATTATGACAGTTCGTTGGGTAAAAAGGACATACAGAGAACCTCAAAGTCCCATTGACACCTCTTTCCTATGAAAATCTCACAATTTGATACTGCTGCTGAAAAGGGGCGAATCTCAGCAAAGCTAAAAGTTGACGTCAACTCCTCAACTCCTACCTTATTTGGCTCTACCTTCTTTGTAACGCCCCAAAATTTACATAGGCCACTGACTGATCTGGGTTTGTCTTGTGAATCTAGGTTGCGCAGATCTCAGAAATTTTATACATTGTTCGTCTGCTATTTCATCACTAAATTCACTTCTGAGACTTTTTTATGCGAGAAATCAACTATGTAGAGGTCAAATATGGGCCGTTTTATGAAAATTGATGGCTAATTGCAAATTTTGTCCGACTGTGTGTCGGAGTTCAGGAGCTCCTCAGGCTATCGTGACAGCGGCTGGTGCTGCCTGGGTTGCTGCCTCGCCGCCCGGCCTATCCTCCTTCACAGACCCCGGCCCGCTGTGAGCTAGATGGAGCTCCGTCACGGCCGGCAGCCCGCAGCACTCCATACCCATGCAAAGTCACCGTTTCTGGGTTACTGGACTACCAAATGCCGAGGCCCTGATGGAGCTCCAGGGCCTGCAGCTCACTGTTCTCCCTCCCCTCATCCTGCTAAATGGCCGGTGTGCGTGAGTGAGAGTGCGGTCAGCGAGCTTGTTACGCCCGCAATCTCCTACCACAGGTTCCAGTTAATCTTATAATGGATATGTGTGTTGAGTTATTTAAACAAACGATCAGGGAAATAAACGCCTCTTGTCCGCAAGTCTCATTAATAGAGCCCGCGGTGAGCTGGATGGAGCTCTATCAATGAGAGCTAGCTAGCCTCCTCCTAACGAGACCTCTGAAATTTACAAAAATGCATTAAATTGAAATTGGACAAAAGTGTGCTTTGTAAGACCTTAGGGTAGCTGTGATATAAATGCCGTGATGAAATTCAAACTGTAAATATACTATAGTTATGCCGAAAGTGTAGCGGCGAACTTTTCCCATAGGATTGAATGGAACACTAGCAGCTCCTCCTAACAAGACCCCTCAAATTCACAAAAATACATTAAATTGAAATCGGACAAAAAGTGTTAGCTTTGTAAGACCTTAGGGTAGCTGTGATATAAATGCCGTGACGAAATTCAAACTGTAAATATACTATAGTTATGCCGAAATTGTACATAAAAGTGTTTTCGTAAAACAGCCCCGCGGAGCCCCGAGCCCCGGTAGTCCAGTAACCCACAAACGGTGACTTTGCCCTGGGTATGGAGTGCAGCGGGCTGCCGCTGTCTCATCAGACTGTGTGGAGCTCCTGAAGTCCGACACGTCTTACCAAATTTGCAATTAGCCATCAATTTTCCTAAAACTGCCCATATTTGAGCTTTATATAGTTGATTTCTCGCATAAAAAAGTCTCAGAAGTGAATTTAGTAACGAAATAGCAGACGAACAATGTATAACATTGCAGTGTCTGAAATATGAGACCTGCTGTCCCTTCTCCACTGTATGTGTATGTGCTTCGCTCAACCAATCAGTGTGCAGCTCATCTAAATATTCATCAGCATACCATATTTGGAAGAAAAGATCTCGTTCCAAATAAAGCCATTCCACAGGGATGCATTAGGCCCCACAGAATAGCACCTGGGCCATTTTCAGCCCAACCAATGTTACATACCCTATTAGGAGACCTTAAGAAACCGTGTGAAATACCCTATATAATCATTTTATCAACCCCCTTTTTTGATTCACCAACCTGATTATCGGCCGTCGGACAGTCTGGCGAGGTCGGTGACTCGAGTCTGTTTGGTGTGTTCCGTGCCGTCATCAGTCGGAGGAGCCGTCAGCATCAATTTTGGGCGATTTGACTTGTTGAATCAGCCAGTGGGCAGTCGGACTCAATGACCAATCTGATTGGTGGAGTGCTAGCCCTTGACTAGCGAATCAGTGCACGAGAAAACCGGAGCTGACAACGCCAGTATCTTCTTATTATTAGCCATCATATTTTCTTCCGTTCAGCGAGTAATGACAACAACAATCCTTCTTGACTACTATCAACACTCTCTGATGAAAACAATGACTGACGACAGCGTGCTCTGTGTTTACTAGGTCTAGAGAAATGTTCCGTTATTTCTGGAATACATATTAGCGCTGCCTGCTGTTATGGAGACATATTAAGTTTCGCGCACGAGCAGAACGTATGCTCAAGTCGGCGTCGCTTCGGTGTGTTCCAAGGCACTTTTTTGAGAGATGGGAGCCGACTGCCTTTTCTGCAGTCCAACTGCCTTTTCTGCTGACGGTCGGCCGTCAGGTTGGTGAGTCAGAGCCTTTAGAGACTCCAGCTGTGTCTTCCCTTCTTTAACACCATCCTCATCCTTGGCGTGACATCAACAGGATATCCTATACCAACACTGCTGACCTCAGTAGACCTCAGTCCACTGCACATTCATATACTGTGTGTGTGTGTGTGTGTGTGTGTGTGTGTGTGTGTGTGTGTGTGTGTGTGTGTGTGTGTGTGTGTGTGTGTGTGTGTGTGTGTGTGTGTGTGGTGTGTGTGTGCTGGCATGTGGTCTGCTTTCCATTGAACTGAATCAGAGAAAGTGTCAGTTTTTTAAAGAGCTCTAAGCGCAGGCTGTAATTGACTAAACCTGTGTTTAGGACGTGTGCTTGTAGCTGGTGCAGTGCATGTGCTGGTTGGGTGCTTGGCACAGTTTTTTTTTTCTTAAAATACAGAGGGCAGCAGCAGACCTCATCAAAGCTTGACTACTGTTTAAAACTTGCTGCCTGCTAAACCTACTCCCTGGATTATTTCAAAGGTCATGTCCACTCACGAAACCTCCTCCATAAACACACACATACACAGTGATCCAAACACACACAGTATGGACTGTGGGAAATTGAGATAAAGACTGTAAACACTTATTGGTCACTGCATGTTTCAGCTAAGACTGAGTTTAGCATTTCAAATAGGCATGACAAAAGAAAATCTCAAGTCGAACAAGCTCTGGAAAGTGTTTAACTGACCACTCAGGTAGTATTATAGCTTCAAGATTTGGGGAAATTTGCTTGAAGAAAAGATCGATACAACTGTTATATCTCTCCATTCAATAAACAAATATGAGTGTTGTATATTGTCATCTAACTTTGGGCAAGAAAGCGAAAATGTGGAAGAATTAATTTGATAAAACTACTGTTTGAACAGGGGTATTTGTTTAAAACACACATTTGCCTATAAAACTGCATTACTACAGATGTTTAGCATTGATTAGTTTGTTGAGCCCAGTAAGAGGGGTCAACCAGGCTCAGTCACTGACTGGAAGGAAATATTTCAGCAGGGCTATCGATGACATTTTGTCCAAAAATCTCAGAGAACAATAGCGTTGAAATCCCTCTGTAGATCTGGCTTGGAGACCAGAAGGTACTTGGCTCCAAAGATTTCAAAGGTTTTTTTTGTCAAGATTGGAAATGTTGATTTTTAGCATAAAATGCTTTTCTTTTCTATCCCGGATTAACAGACCTTCCCTTCCCTTATAAAGAGTTTGGCACAATAAAGAGATCTAATGATTAAAAGCGCTGGTCAGTGTTTCACATGGAATGTGATAGAGCAGAAGTCTCTCCCCTCTTAAATGTGCTGCATATTTAGCTGAAATTTGAGCATTTCACTGCCCATCTCTATTTCTTGTTTTCCTACAAAGCAACACTAAACACTAAGTAGGCCAAGCTGATAAAGGGATAATCAATAAGGTCAAATGAGGGTTAACCACCCCCTCTCTGCATCACTGCTAAACATCACATGCAAGCTGTATCACAAAAACTGCATCTGGTACTGGTAAGATTCCAGAGTCCACCGCCAGATAATTTGGGTCACATAAGTTCACTTTTTAAAATGGCAACACATGTAAAATCTGAAACTGACAAGTAGCCAGCTTCTTTTCGGGCAAATATTTCACTGTAATTGGAGGAAACCCCAAAATACATTTAGTACAAAAAAGGTTAGATGCCATATGTATTTATTAGTTGTTTTTTTTAAAGGTTTAGTTTATGATTCAAGTCTCTTGGCTTTATCCAGTGAGGCCATTTCCATGCTATCAGAGTAAAGTGAAAGAAAAGGATTAGATTGTCCTGCTTAAAGCATCTGGTTTCACCCCCTAGTATGGCAGTTAGCATGTAACAGCTGAAATCCAGGCGACATCTTGGCAGAGTTTGTACATTTCCAGGTGCAGGGAAGTTAAAAGCACCCTAAACTCCATTTTCTCCTCTTGTAGGGAAATAAAAGAAAGATTTAGATATTGTCTTCAAATACAACAATAAACAGTGAAGGATAGACCTTTACCCAACACTTTAATACCTCCAAAAGGACTCACAATCCAAGGATAAGGATGGTTTTCATTGACTTTAAATATGGCCACACTTATTTTTTACAAGGTACAATGGGTGTGGCCTTACTTCTAAGTGCACCATGTTAGTTAGTTAGTTAGTTACTTATTTAGTTAGTTGCATACTTCTATCTAAAAATTATTTAATGTACATCATTTTAAATATTTCTGCCTTGAATGCAATGCATGCCTCACATCATACTGTGTGTATCAACTGATCAACATAATTTATGAATATCAAACTTCTAACATTATCTTATAGAATTTCATAAAGTGAGCACACCCCATATGGGATTGAAGATTGAGAATAGTTTTGACAGTAGTGTGTGAAGGGTTGCGAAGGGTTAGCTTGTGATTACATTTCAGCAAGTAAAATAACTATGAGGCAGATTTTGATTAGGCAACTTGAAGAACTTTATTTAAGGTTAGAGTTTAGGTTACAGCTTTGTTAGGGCAAGTAACAATACAAATAATTTGAAATGATTAGAAATTTGAGAGTCTTGGCTTTTGTTTTGGGTTAATTGAGAAAAAAGCTAGCAAAAAAAAAGTAAAATATGTAACACATTCCCATGTCACCAGGCTTATATGGTATTAAAAAAAACTTGTATATTGTCTTTCTGCCTTTATGCTGTCTTTGGGGTGGGTTGTCACTTTCAAATGCACAAAAAGATGCATTTTAGTTATCACACTACATACAAATATAGATACTGCTTAAAGATTCCCAGGAAATCAGGCTGCAAATATGCAAAAATAAGAGCTTGAACAGTAAAGGTGACAGCCCAATAAAGCTGTCATGTGTACATATCTGGTTGTCATATATGGGCCCATGTGTTCTCTGTACTGCAGATGCATATGTTCATGTTCATATGTGTTTGTGATATTGCTGATATCACTCACACGGCTGATATCAATCACTGGCAGACATGGTACAGATGTAAGCAGTGTTTCAGTAGACACAAATAAGTCTAAACAGCTGGAAGAACTGACATCTGAAAGGAAGATAAGAGCAAAACAGCCCTCAGGATATTATTTGTGTCCTTAGACTTGTCCTGCTGAAGAGTATCTGCTTCTGCAAATGCCTCTGCTACAAGGCTTTACACACAACAGGAGGATTTTGTCCCATTCCTTCCCTACTAGAGATGACAGTCAGAACAATTCAATTCAATTCAATTTTATTTATAGTATCAAATCATAACAAGCGTTATCTCAGGACACTTTACAGATAGAGTAGGTCTAGACCACACTCTATCATTTACAAAGACCCAACAATTCCAGTAATTCCCAAAGAAAGGCTCACATTGCCGTTGTCTCCCTCTTGCTGCAAGTTTTCCCTCCAACAAATCTCTTGTTGTTGGAGAGGAAGAGAGGGAGGAAACCCTTGGGGCTCCATGGACAATAAATTCACCACGTATCTCTGTATCCCCCTCACCCCGACCCCTAACCATCTACTATCATCTAATACTGTACCAAATGTGGTGTAGACTTTCTCTCTCTTATGTTTGGGTTCATGCTACTGGTTTGATAGACAAAATACAATCTATCTCAGATAACTGCCTTCATTAAAACATGGTCCAGATGTATCATTTGACTCCATTGTTGAACACCGAGGGATTCGCTAATTCAGACAAATGAAAGCAAAACAATAATATTTAAAGGGTTGGTGACAGGAGGGGTTCCAGCCAGAGATTGTTGGTTGTTGAACATTTGAGACACAATTGAGCTTCTAATGTGGATACAGCACTCATAGAAAAGCTCTCAACATCTTGTGAATTGCAGGGGGGGGCGTAAGTTGGTGTTTCTTTAACGGATATATTTTCTTACTGTCAACAAAAAAGCTGTAGTGATCACTTACATCAAGTTTTGTCTGTGTAGCCAAAGTCTGATTCATCTGTGCCATAAAGCTCAATTGCTGTCCACAAAATATTAAAAACACAGCAATGAGCCACAATTTGCACCGGGTGAAATGTTCCTTCATTGCCAAAACACAGACATTTTAGTTTATTTTAAGTAATTCCCACACACAGAGTCATGCTGTGAGAAATACTCACTAGAGAACCAAATATATATTAATCCACCCCTGAAAATAAAACAAATGCATTATTTACTCCAATGCTATAATTAGAAACCTGATGCTTGTGAGCGCTGTGGAAACCGTGCTAATGCAAACTGAAATGAAAAAGCCCATTAACAGACCAGTAAAAGACAGACGTAGCCAACTGCAGGCTGTAAAAATGAGCTCATTGCAAAGAACAGAGGGATGGGTTGGGTCAGAGAAAATCCGATAAATACAGATGTGACTGTGTGCTCACACATCACTCCACAGCATGCTGGCTTGCCAGTGTGGCTACACAGAAGGGTTACTAGCTCTGTGGTTCCTGTAATGTCAGAGTGAAACTGGAGAGCTTCAGATTTGACCATAGATACCTATCTCTGTCAGTTTGTGTGCGTGTGCGCGTGTGTGCGTGTGTGTGTGCGTGTGTGTGTGTGTGTGTGTGTGTATGTGTGTGTGTGTGTGCGTGCGTGCGTGCGTGTGTGTGTGCGTGCGTGCGTGTGTGTGTGTGTCCAAGAGCACGCCCCAACCAAATGCAATTAATGTGAACCCACTTAAGGTACATGTTGCTGTTACTGTGATATACCCAAAGAGACAATAAAACCTTCACAAGGAAAATTGAAAGACAGAAGAATCTAGACTCGTCAATTGTAAAGTAGATGATTGCAAAGAAATTATGACAAGGATAATGATGACAATACCAGTGCCAGACAGTTTAAGGATCTGTTATTATCACTGTAATCCATTAAAAGTACAGACATTCAATGTGGCCCATATATCACTGTTAGTCAAGCCTTCTTCTTTTCATTCCTTTCTGATTATCAGGTCCTGACGTCTCCTCCAATCCGGGCAGCAGGCTGATTAGACTGAAGCACTGAAGCAGAACCGGAGAGAAGCAGTGTATTGATTGTCAGAGTGACCTTTCCTTTGCCACTGTTCTAGAGATGTGGGGGGTTTCCATTCTTTAAGACGCCGGCTCACCACCAGCCAACGTGGCTAAAGACAGGAGCACTTCTCAGCACAAATGACATTCATAGCTTTTACACACTAAGTTGTAATCATTGGGATCTCAGCAGGGTAGGACCATCTTACAACAACCTTTAGCTCGGTCCTACTAAGTAGAGGTGGGATGACAATCAACATAACTAGCCATGTTCATAGAAATATTTGCCTATGGTCATTAAAGGGACTTAACGCAATTACACAATACCAATGTAATAATATTGGCCATGATAATTATTTGATATTTATTTTATACCTACACCTAAAAACTACCATTAGCACTATACTTTGATTTTATTTATCTTTGACAATCAAACAAGCAACAATACAGTGAACGTATCAATAAATAATGGTAATGTGTTGGGTTTGATTGTATCTTATTAAATGTGTGTATGTATATGAGTACTGAATTATCAAATCTAAATCCTTTAAGATCCCTTACCATATCTATTTAGGTTTAGCATTCAGCAATTTAAAGTGACAACTGTTATAAATAATCATATTTAAGACCTAACTGTCACAGATTGACATTCAAAGAATTAAAAAACAGATTGGTTTTTCAGCTATATTGTGTGTTATTTATAATAAATGATGTCCTGGGTGTTTTGTACATCTTGTTTTGCTAATGAAAAAGAGATTAAAGTCATAAAAGATATGATTAGAAATGTATTAAACTGAGATCATAATGAATCCAGGTATCGTAATCAGAATCAGAAAAGTGTTTATTGCCACAGTAGTTACACTTATGTGGAATTTGCCTTGGTATTTGGTGCATACATAAACAAACAAACATATTAAACATCAAACTGGGTTGCCTAAATAACACAACTTTACTTAACTGTAACTGGACTGATTGTTAATTTGAATCAGGTGTATTAATGCAGAGACACATCTGGATGGGCTGTCCACAGCATAATGCCTGATTAGATATAGTATGATTATCTTGCAACACAAGGGGCTCGAACTGATCTCAGGGAGCTTTTATCTGGGTGATGATACAGCTTCACTATATTGATAGACAATGGGCAGGACTGCATGAAAATGCAGAATTTTAAACTACTGTCAAAAATTCATTTCTCACTAGAAAATTCAGAGAATTTGTGTACTTTGTTTAGACAACATAGAGATACCTGTAATTTATCTTTACAATGATCAATTGAAAAAACTGATGTTGAAAGATGCTCTATTTTGCATCAACTGCAATTGTGTAGATAAGGACACAATTCAAACATTATTTTTGAATTCACTTTTTTAGATAAACTTCTGAAATTTTGCACACTAAATGTACAGTCACCTCAAAACGTTGTGATTGTTTTCCATGAACATCAAAGATTTAGTTTGGCAGAAATTGCAGTTTTTGTTGAAACGTTTTAATGTACTAAGGGGCTCAATTTTTGATACATAAAAAATATGAATGGTAAATTGGAGGAGGACAGTCTGGAGATGAAGTTCCCAAAGTTTGGTGTCAATAGAAACAAAAAAATGTTGGAGGAGAAAAAGTTTATCAGTTTTTGAAAAAAGTAGATTAATGGACTTCAAAATTGCTACAGGCTAAAAGCAGGGGAGCATTTCTGCTCTATTGGGGCTACAGTTTGACGTAAGGTACAACACTGTAACATGTATGGTTGATTTGTTATGAATTTTTTAAGTTTGGAATTTAAGTTGGCTTGTGTAGCACCACCATCAGGACTATTAGCAAACAAATTGTGTGGACTGGACTGATTAAGTTTGGCATAGGACTGGACGTGTGTGCAAAGTGTGGTGATTTTTCGTGCATGGGAATATGGATTTCTTAGAAATAATAATAAAAATAAAAATAATAATATTGGCAAAAACAAAAGGGTCCCGCAGCTTCGCTGCTCGGCCCCTAATGAAGCTTGTTGTAGTTCTGTGTTGCTGTGTTGCTGTGTAGTGTGATAGCACTTCTGAAGGCATTGAAGCAGCTGACAGATTGGCTGAGGCTGTGTACAGTAGAAATGCAGGGTGGGGGAGGTGAAGAATTGACTGTTAAGGCGCTGACAAACCAACCCCATTATCGGCCGTCGGACAGTCTGGCGAGGTTGGTGACTCGAGTCTGTTTGGTGTGTTCCTTGCCGTCGTAAGTCGGAGGAGCCGTCGGCATCCATTTTGCCAGTGGGCAGTCGGACTCAATGACCAATCTGATTGGTGGAGTGCTAGCCCTTGACTAGCCAATCAGTGCACTTATGTTAAAAGACTCACCAGAAATGACGAGTGGGATGAGCGTGACGAACGCCTCTCAAAATCTGACAAAAATCTTTCAAACTGACCTTTGTCGATCAAAAAAACAGACAGATTCAGCAACTGTATGGCCTATTTTCTCGCTTAAAATGTTTTCAGAAACACGTTTCGGTGAACTATTTTCGTAAAATACGAGATCGTATTCCAAACGAGCCGCCATTATGGTTGGCTTTGAAATTCGGAAGAAGCCAGACCCACGTGACGCGTTTGTTATTTCCGGTTTTCATTTTTTGGGCGACAATACAGATTAGCGCCGCCTGCTGTTATGGAGACGTATTATGTCTCGCGCACTCGCAGAACGTACGCTCAAATCGGCGTCGCTTCGGTGTGTTCCGAGGCACTTTTTGGACCGACGGGAGCAAAATGATCAGTCCGACTGCCTTTTCTGCCGACGGTCGGCAGTCGGGTTGGTGTGTCAGAGCCTTAAAACCACTTCTAGAGTCTGAAGCATGGATGGAGGGTTGGAGATGGCAAATGAGAGAAGAGGGGTCTGTGGTTGAGGCGTGTGGCAATAATGGCAGTTACAGATCTATATTTGAAACAGATCTTCAAAATCTAGGCAATTTTCTTAAGTGAAGTAGTGGAGAGAAAATACAGAGGATGTGGAGGAGGGAGGTAGGACAGACAGGGCAATTGACATTATTGGCGGTTAAGACAGGGAAAAGACATCTGTGGAGGGAGTGGGCAACCACATGAAGCCATTGGATCCAGATGGGACAGAAACAGGTATGCAAATATGTTGATCTCAGTGATATGAAGTGATACATTAAAATGAATAAAAGGAAAACCATGCAATATGATTGAGGGGAAAGTTGAAAATCCAAAAAGTGATGTTAAGATGAAGATCACAAGTGATCATAACATTTCATAGAAAAAACACAGCAGAGAATGGCAGTAATTACGGTTCAGGGACAGTGCTCCTGGACCTCTGACAAACATCCAGCTAAGCACACACACACACACACACACACACACACACACACACACACACACACACACACAACCTACAACACAAACACATGTGGGGAGCATGGGATGATCAGACCATTACTTAACCAACACATATCATCCCTTGCACTGCAGGGCAGGCCTGCCAGCAGGGGAAAACCAACACAGCAACGTGACCTTTGTAGAGAGAAAAAGGGGTGGAAGAGAAATGAAAAGATGAATGATCTCCAGCTATTTAGCTCCAGCTTTAGCTGACATAGTGTAGTCTTGCATTGCCAGACCTCCACAGCGCTGTGGAGTAAGATCTGGCCCCTCCACACATCCATTCCTGGATAGGAGAAAAAACAGTCTGGGTTGTTTGCATTTATTTAAACCAATCACAATCGTCTTGGGGGGTGCTAAGCTCCGGTCGCAGCAACGGTGGATCTGCAAAATGTTCTCGGGAAGGAACTTGTTTTGGTGGAACATTTGCACCCCGCAAAAGAAAAACGTCACATACAATATTAAATGAAGTTAACTGTTCACACAATACAGTAACATGAGCTATTTAAATGAGCTGGATTCATGGTTAAACGTAATTTGCTCTTACCAGTGTATCGCTGTGTGTATTTTGTCAATAGCAAATCCCCGCCAATCGGTCCCAAAACCTCCCAGTTAGATAGTAAATGCTGTAAACATATTCTTTGTCTTTACAATCCTTCCCTGAAAGAACCAAGCAGGCCTTTTTGCTTGATCCCATTTTTCTTTAAAACTTGCGAAGTTGAAAAACACAGCAGCACAAATATCAGACCTAATGACCTCAGCGCCACAAGAAATAGAGGAGAGTGACTAGGCAAGGTGTGATTTCCGTTTGTTTATTTGTTTTTTTTGTTTTTTCTCGAGACCGCAGAGGGTGGGGAGTGGGAGAGAGTTTTTGTTCTTGTTCAATTTCTGTTCATCTGTTACAAGTACAAATACACTGAAAGATCACTAAAAGTACTGGAACAGTTGTGATATGGGAAACTGCAAACAATAGGCTTATTAAGAGCCTAGAGAAGGTGACATGCAACCATAGAGTTCATGACCTGCCAGGGAAAATGTTCTCAACTATCAAACTGTCTTTGAGGGAAGCGTTCAAGCTGCATCTGCTCCAGTGAAGCTGCTTACTTGAAAACTAATGCATCTGTTAGGCAGTTTCTGTGTGTAAAAGCAACTTTGTAGACATGTAGAAACGCGTTATTATGGAACCCACGCAACTTCTAGGCAGGACCCGCCCTTCAATAGCAATCACACACTACTATTGGCCAGGCGTCCATGCTTACGCAAGGTAACGTAACCCAATTTGTTCAGGTCCTATCCCGTGACCAATCAGCTATCCTAACCTTAACCACTCGAGGTCAATGCCTAATCCCAACCAATCGAGCTGCTTCGTAGGGCGGGACTTGCCTAGAAGTTACGTGGGATCCATAATAACGTGTCAGAAACCATTTTTGTGGTCAGTAATATCAACCCATATTTATATTAACTGTCAGTCTTACAGTGTAGTATGAAAACTGAGAATGAAAATAGATATGCAATGGATCCTGGTGTGATCAAATCATCCTCAAATGATCAAATCACTCCAGCCTGGGAATCCCCTTTTATTGCCCCCTTAGCTTCAGTCACGCAAACCACTTCAAATGGGTTTTTATATTATAGTGAATTATCTCCTCCTGTGGAGCAGAAGGTTGAGATAAAGAGAGAGTCTGTTAGTAACTTACTGGATCAGCATCAGAGATTGAGCTATTGGTGATGTGATGTGGTGCAGATGATCATACACTGCTGAATCAGCTAGTTTGGAAACCAGAAACCAAAGACCCTCGATCCCTTGCTTCCATGCTTCCCTTTAATCCTCAACGACCCCATGTATGCCAGACACACACAAGCCACCACCACGACTGTCTCCCCCTGGGCTCCCTGGGAAAAACCGTCTCCTAGCCTGCAAACTTTCGTCACTCTTCACCACACCTCCATCTCTAATTTAACCAGAAACCTCATGTGTGGTGCCAAGCAAGCCCTGCTTCAGATGATCCCTCATGTAACCTCCAGCGCTGAGGGCTTAATTCAAACTCAGTGTCAACATTACCTTACAATCAAGCTGCAGTCACGCTTCTCAAGACTTGAGGATGGAAATCAAATAACTGCACATTGTGATCAGACGTCATTTGGGTTTCCGCGAATGAGGCCAATTCAAACTGAAGTGCCAATTATACATTTAAAAAAAGCAAACACACTTTCACTGGCATGTTTCTATTTAACAATGTTCAAAAGCAACAAGACTTTATTTCACAAGTGCAAGGAGTTCTGCTACATGTTTTCACACTGAACCAGCTTGGTTCCCATGTTAAACAAGCATATCCAAGTTGTGTTTGTCTTGCTTTTTTTTTTTTCTACCTTTTTCACAGCAAGCGTCTATCCTTTCCATTCTCATGGGGGTTTCCCAGCCTCTTGTGTAAATCACATCTCTCAACACAGTTTACTGGCTAGAATCAATGGGCAGACGAAACATGCCAACAACAAACAGACCCAGTTTAGCTGATAGCTATACCCATGATTCATCATGTGTTAGTCTAATTTGATTTTATATGGAATATTCATTGCAGATTCACGTAGGGTATAGCAGGGTATTGTAGCCTATCACGTCGCCGCCATCTCTTGTGGTTGCAGACATTATTTCCACGCTTCTGTGTTTCCACACTAACCCACTGCTCTAGTAGGCCTAACTAAGCATGCAATCTGATGGGATCCCTGCCAGGATTTCTGATGTCCATTCATCATCCATAAGACACACTGTTTTGCATGCTTACATGCTTTTCTTTCATTCTCACATCTCTCTCATAGACGGGCGAGTCTAAGAAAAATAGGTTTTACACACATGCATGTACGCACAATAACAACCCTTCTCTGTAGAGGACAAAGAAAGGAGGTGGGAACTTTGGATAATTCGGTTACTGGAAAATCAAATACAATAACCTTGAGGTGTGAAACGAATGAGGAACAGTATTGAGTTAAAAACCTGAAGTGTTGAGCAGCATGCATTGGTGGAAAAAAGGCTGACTCTTTTTTTCTTCCAGATTCACTTTAAACAACAGGAATTGGTCAACAACGTCATTTCCAGTGTGTTAATTGCACTTAGGGATTTATTCTGCTAAAAAAATTATACATTTCTTGTATTGAGGACCATGCCTTGTGTGGAGACAGCTCTTAGATAGCAGACCATTAAATTAACCATGGCTGTACTGACAACATAATCAAGTTTTTTATGGCTGATGTTTTCAATAGTCCTTTTGTAGCCTCTGAAAAAACATGGAATCTAGAGCAGAGTACACTTTAGCATGAGTAATGAAAAGGTGTGTAAACATACAGGAGATTTACAGCTATGATTGTGAGTAATTTTATGTATTAAAAGGATAAAAAAAAGATATATCTTAACATCTTTCCTTAATTCCCATGTCTACAGCTAGTATATTATGTTGTAGCATGACAGTTTGCCTATAAGCCTGGATCAAGAGTGACACCTAGTGGTCAATATACAAAGGACAGAGTCACTCAAACACTTCCATTCCTAACCTGCATAGGAATTTGAACCCATTTATTTTTTTCCCTCGACACACATTTATTAAAACATGCTAGTACTGTGACTCAGCATCCAGATAGGAATCAGGCCTATAAGCACCCGCAGATTTACACACCACCCAAGAGAATGTGCACAAATTGGTGTTAATTATTTTATAGTAACATATCTTCCCCAGCAAATCAGGATTTCCGTCACTGCATGGAAGAAATACACTTTGTTGCTGCTGACAGGTAAATCTCTGGCAAGAGAAAAATGGCAGTATATAGTTTTTAAGATTCAACTTGATGCTTAATATTTTAGGTTTTATTTGTTTAATTCCTGATGGTGTTCTTTTTCCTATTTTTTACATTCCAAATCCAACATTAGACATGATAACAAAACCTGCATATTTGTTATTGACTGGATGTCTATCTTCCTGCAAAAAAAACCTTCTTACAGAGGAAAGGTCCTTGCTAATACTTGAGCAAGTTATTGACACAGAACACACATCTCCATTTGTGGTGGTTTTAGCAAGCAACAGGGAGACTTATACACTTAAAGGGAAGACAAGAGCAAACAGCAAAAAGCTAGTCTCGCAGATTGTTGGACTTCTTTGTATCAGTGTTGACACAGTGCTGTGAAGATAGGTCTGGCAATGCAAAACTAGTGTTAAAGGAATTAATTGGACCCTCCATAAACAAATAAGCATTTCTTTTATTTATTTGTTGTGGTCTTTTTAAGTACTTACACACAGACATAAGCATACACCTAAGACAATATCTGAAATGTAATCCTGCTTTAACTTAAACATTATGGCACAATAAAGGGTAGACACAAAGAAATAACATGTTCCTGTATTCCTTAATGTGAGTTGTATTAATAAAATGCAATTGAAGATTTCTTATATAAGAAAATGTATATAGTAAACAAGATTTTTGTTATTTTGCTTATTTTGTGTGTTGCATGACTTTTGTCTTATAAATAAGTGACGGTGAAGCTCTTCATGAAGGGATTAACTAACATTGCACTAACATTGAGAGACAAATATACAAAAAGTAGGACATATTTGAATCAGTTCAAACTCTGTAACAAATCAAAAATGTGAAGTTTTAAAACTGCAAATCAAGTCACACAGTAAAACCACATCCTGTTTGTCACAGTCAGGCCATTTGGAGGTAAAATAATGTATTCCATTTTTCATGGGAGACCTGTTAGATTGGATGCACCTCACTTAACATCCCATCCCTGCTTTATATCCTATTTATGCTACCATCTTGACATCTTGACAAAAACTTGCCTAAAACTCCCTGTTGTATCTACATAATATTCAAGTTCAATAGTACAAACAACCCCTGCAACACAACCTGATTAATCTCTAACTTACACTATTGACAAGAGTCATTAAGAGAAAGTGTAATATATAACTAAAGGAAAAACAAAGTGCTGGTGAGGTTTCGGCCGTCCATGTGCCTCAGCTAAGAAGAGGACTGTTGTCTTTCTGATCTTCAACAAGATCATCCTCCCCTGAGAAGACAGGCTCTGGTTTTTTGACCTCTTCAACAACATCCACTCCTATCAGACCCACCACCCTGAAATGTGGGGAAAACACAGCATAAGAGCAGCAGAAAAAACATTTGATACATTACGGTCTCTACCAATTACAACTAAACTGGGTAACGGTCTTTTCAGCATAGCTTCTCTCTGCACACGTGCATCAGCTTCTCTAAATTAGAGACATTTTCAACACACAAGTTTTCACCCATCAAAGTCACTGATGTTTCATATGTTACAACAACCCTAAAACCCCAATTAGTGCACTAGTAGCCAGGTTTGACAATCTGTTGACCTACTGAAAAAAGGGATTTTTTTTTTAATGTGTAGCCCATGCTGTCCTCAGCTGTTAGGCTGAGATTGCTGAACCAGTGGCTTTGTTATTCTTTAACTACTCACCATGTAACAGAAGAAGCAGTACATGTGACAGAGATGGATTTACTGGAGGAGTTTTTTGTTTCACGTTACGCCTCCCACACTGACTCAGCAGCACTACTTTGCCAACTCAGTGTAACAAAACAAATGTAAGAACACAATGTACCACAAATAAGTATCCTTTTATGGCCACTTCTATATAATAAGACAGCATCAATGTTGAAGGTGTACACGTATCATTCAAAATAGAAAAGAAAAGACATAATATCATAGATTTAAATTACTATATGAAGAGATTTGGTAAGAGAAGTTGGATGTGGTGAATGCAGGAATGAGGAACCAACTCTTCTTGTTTTCTGAGGGCCCAAAGAGTCAAAGAAGGCATTCCTCTTTTTCTAGTCAAGCAAAACTAGCAAACAGTGACTCAGCAGATAAAAGGTGTTTGTAATGCAACTCAATCCAAAGAGTACAGCTCTACACATGAAGCATATCTACACAGCATAAACTGTTTCGTGAATTGCTGTTTTTATTGTAGTATAAATGAATACCTTTGGGTAAAATACTCTCTGAACACCTTTTCAAGTTTGGAAATGTATGCTTGTATGCTACAATTATGTAAACTATTTGGTCTTTGTTGTAATGCAAACATGCAAAAGCACTGGTACAGTCCTTTAATGTTATACACTGGCAACATGATTAACTCACCCTAGGATAAACAAAGGGATGACACAGAGTCCTGCCGACAACAGGAAGACAAAGCCAGGGTACCATGCCACTGTAGCAGCATAGACGCTGTTGAAGACTGCGCCCGATACATTGTTAGTTAAACTGTCCAGGAAGGAAAGAAGGGCAAACAGGGCTCCTGCAAAAAAACATACCCAGGAGAGAAAAAATAAACAAGTTTTAACAAGTGATAGAGTGACTAAAAAAAGGATATGCAGTATAGTTCCAAGATTCCCCTCCTCAATGGAACAAAAACTTGGAGTGCTTTGTTTTCAAGTAGATCATGAAGTTGCTGGGACAGGCAACTCTTGAATGGACATTGACTCTACAAACACACAGACACGGTTCTGTGGCTCTTGCAAAGCCCTAAACCCACTCACCCTGCTCAGACTTTGAGATGATCTTTGATATCATGGAGCGCAGAACAGGGAAAGGCGTGATAGACAGAAGCATTGGCACCCTCACTGCGGTAAACAAATAGCAGAAGAAACACTTTATATTACACATCATAATACAGGGACTATAATATAACCACATCATATTGTAAAATACATAAAGAAAAAACATTTACCAGCTGTTCAAGGTTATCTTTGTAAAAAAAATATGAATTAAAATTTAAATAAATAATGCAGTGATAATATATCATAATTACAATGTCTTATTGGCTTACTATAATCTGATAAAATACACAAGATACTGTAACCCTAGTAACATTTTTACACATTTTTTTCAGTAGCTAAAATTTGTCTTAATTTTTTTAATATGATATGCCCTGTCTTTTTACACCTATTTATTTTAAGTAGAGCACTTCATGTTATATATTAGAAAAGGTCTACATAAACATGGATATAAAAAATGTCATATATGTGATGGTTAGCAATACTGAGGCATATTAGTTATTAAACAAGGCTACAAGACCATACATTCTGTGCATAATTTCACAACACAATTTCCAATATCTGGCAAACAGTAGAAGGTGAATCTAGTTAATAATGATCCACCGTGCTCGTCAAACTACTCAACATTACTGAACTTCTCTGAAAACAGGGTATGCAAAAATGAAACCAGGTGCAGGTTTTAATCCCATTTCTTAACATTGTAAACAACTGACAGACAAGGCTATGGTAAAATAAAATTCACTAAACAGGAGGTTCCAAACTAAAGTATATTATTGGTTTAAGCAGCACTGTTGTTATACAGTGTTTCTCACCTATAAACATCAGTAAAGTGGTCTTAGCAAACGCCAACAGAACCATGCCTGATATGACAGACAGGATTCCCATCAGGACAATGAGCAGCTGTGGCACACCACAGTATGTGAACGCTGACACTCCCACAAAACTGGTCAGGAACACAGTGGTGGACAATGCTGAGCCGTAGCCAATCAAAATCTCAGTCCAGCACAGTGGCTCATTCAGCTCATAAAGCGTCATCAAGGAGATCCCACCCACATAAGTGAAGGAGAAGCTGGTGAAGAGGAGTATCAGGAGGACCAAGACAGTTTTACTTCTGCGGCTGGTCCTAGCAAACATGTGGTAGACCCCATAGATCATCTGTTTTATGGCTGAGGGCTCAGGAGACCCATCTAAAAGAATGGCATCAGTGGGAGGCTTCTTCACAGTCTCTTCTAAAATGAAAATTGCATAGAGCAGAATCAAACACTGACACAACGCAGAGGTTAGGAAAGGCCAATTAAAGCCTGCAGCTCTCAAAAAGTAGCCTGATGATATTGAAGCCACCCCAGACAACAGGCCAATCATCATGTCCACTCCAGCCATGCGCAGCGTCTTCTGATGGCCATCCTCACACAAGTCTGCTATGTAGGCGAAACAGCCCCCCAGAAACGTGCCCAAGCCGCCAAACAGAGAACTGAGAAGCGAAGAGCCAATGAGCAAGTAAATGTTGAGCTCAAAGTAGGACACTGTCATGAAGGCCAAGGCGTAGATCAACGAGCCAATCAAAGGCATGATGATTGTAATCTTGCGTCCTCCCAGGTCACTATAGGCCACAAGCATGAGGGTGACAACCAAAGAAGGGATTGTGGAGAAGAGCTCTGTGTAAAGGGAGAAGAGAGATGCCTGCCTCTGTACCTCCTAGAAACACAGAAAGAGAGAGAGCATGGTTGAGTCTAAATATCATGTATGGGTTGGCACTGGACTGCATTCAAGTGTAACAGCAGGCCTCAGAAGGCAAAATATCTACCATTAAATTGGCAACTATCCTAGAAAATGATATCAGTTAAACAGAAATAGTGACAATCCAATGTCATGAAACCAACACAGAATGAAAGCACTTCGATGTGTGCATATGTGATTTTTTTCTCACTTCTCTGCTTTGTTTCATTCTTCCTTTTATTCTTCCTATAAATATAACATTACCATTTTTTACAGAAGAAATATTTTTTTCTAAATCCTTTTTATAATGTGATATGCCTTGGTGTACTGCAGACTTAATTGATGTGAACTAATAGTGATATATGTGCTCTGACATTTTAGCAAAAGTGTTGCTATGACAGCATATACATTCAATATTGTCTGTACAAGTTAAGAACAGTGACCTTTAGTCACAGGTCTCACCATATATCCTAATGGTGCAGTAAATCCAGTATGTTTTTATCTGAGCTGTGTTGCTATAAGGGATCTGAAAGGATTCAGGTAACTGAATTCTACTTTTACCTTGAATTACTTATATGAATGCTCTCTTACATTGAGTGTTAAGTGACTAACCTCGTGGTAGCTGGAATGGTTGCTGCTGCTGTTCTCTGCACATCTAGAAGTGTTGTCAGAGATGGGATAGGTGGTGTTTGTGAGCTCCTGCCAAAGCCTCCGGTACACATACTGCTGCACAAGAGGATAGATGAGAAAACTGGAGAACGCGTACAGTGCAACCACAGGCTCCACGAGGAAAAGACCCTTCATTTTGAAGGGTTGCAATATTCCTTAAAAAAAGAGATGAAGAGAATACATTTAAAGTTAACATGAACACAAATAATAAGGTAAACTGTGCATTGTCTGAGCAGAGTTTTTTTTTTTTTTTTTTTTTTAAACATATTCGTGTATAAATAAGACTTTTTGTTGCCCATCACTTTAATAAAATCCAGGTACATTGTGAAGGTTAATGACGATATCCACTTTCCACTTTAGTAGCCTACAAAACAGGTTACAGCTAAGACTACGTGGAAGTTCCGATATTTAGCGTTTGCACTACATTATCGATCCAACATTATGCGACAGTTTGAAAGTGGTATATATTATTGTTAAGTGGAATATAACATAATAACCCTGTAATTTAGCCTACAGTGTGTTTGTTTATACCTTCGAATACTGCTTTAACAATTAGATAACACACAATGGAAGACAACAACAGCTTAGCCTTTACCTTATCTTCTTTCAAGATGTTGACCAGAAAATGCAGTACAACTCTCACCTTTTAGATCGTCGCTTGGATCATGTTTACAATTACATTGCAAGACATAGATATCTTGCTTTATACAGAAGTGTACGGCGTACTGAAATCCCGATGTCCCGCCTTTCACCATACGATTGGACAGCAGTCTTTCAAGGCTGTTTATTCGATAGCTGGAACTGTCAATCATGAGAAAAATCGGGCGAGAACATTTTGTGACTTCCTGTTGCAGGCTCTTTATTGCATATTAACGTGTATTTGAAATACCTCCAAGGACCGTTAACTGGATTTAGCTAATACATTGTTTTATTTACGAACTCTAAATGCTTCCGTTGTATAAAAGCACAAGATACCTTTACTAACGTTAGTAACGTTGATGTAGGCGTTGGAATGTACCATTTTTGCCAACACGGAAGGATTTTGTTGTGACAGCGGAGAAACCGAGAAACCCGGCGGGGGCACTAGACGGTAAGGCGAAATCCCTCATCCCTTCCTTATATCAAACCCGCAACTGTAAGATAGAGCCGACATTCAAATATATGCACAGACTTATGTTTTACATGGCTGAGTCGCTCAAATATATGCATTGAAAGTAAATGTCATCTTATCATCCCTGACGTGCAGGTAACGTTACGAACGATCAACCATAAAAATACCGTCAGCTAGCGAATCATAGCTAACGTTACCCCTGTGATTAATTTAGCTAACTTAGCTAGCTAACGTTACCAGCCAGCATTAACGTTCGATAGGTAAACGACAACTTTATCAGTTTATCTCTTTCTTTTTCTTAGTTGGTTTTTCACCTTCACAAAATCTAGAGTTAAAGCTAGCTGGCGGGTAATATTAACGTTAGCGTTAGCTTCGCCTGCTGCAGTTGCATTATAAAGTCGTGACTGTCCGTGTCAGGATGGATAATATTTCAGTCCCCCGGCCTAACGTTATCTTTTACAGTGTTGGTGCTGCTCATAATCTCTAGCTAACGTTACCTGCGATATTAAGTTTAAAA
This sequence comes from Sander lucioperca, assembly GCF_008315115.2. Lineage (NCBI taxonomy): Eukaryota > Metazoa > Chordata > Actinopteri > Perciformes > Percidae > Sander > Sander lucioperca. The sequence continues at coordinate 16,171,131 of NC_050185.1, read as the reverse complement.
GATCGTTTTTCATATGTTTCGGCCTTGGCTATGTCCGTAATTGATAGTTTGTTAGTCTTCTGATTTCGCAATGAAAGTTTTCTGGCGTTCACGCGTAATGTTATTACCTAATACTACGATAGGTTTCAATAATGTGTAATACAATTAACAATGTGTAATACATTTTCAGAAAAAAAATGCATTACCTGCAATCAGAGTGGTTTACAATTATGGTAACGTTACCGTATTTATATTTAGTCTTTGAAACGTCCTTATAGCCACATCATTAGCTACACATAATTTGAAACTGAAATTATTCATTTTTAACCTTTTCACCTCTCCATCAATAATCAATTGACCATCGTACACTATAGTAGCCATAAAATAACAGATGGTGTGTCTCATTGTGAGTGTCTCTCTTGTCTGATATGCTGTTATTCATTCTTTTTGATTTCCAGGTCATAACGTAACGTTAGGTTTTTTCATCTTGGATCAACAATGGCATTCAGCAAGGGATATCGCATTTACCACAAGCTGGACCCACCCCCCTACAGTGTTATAGTGGAAACTAGAACCAGGGAAGAATGCCTCATGTTTGAATCGGGGGCTGTTGCTGTTTTATGTAAGACATCTTGTTTGATTGCACTGTAATGAGAGATGATTTAAATACTCTGAACTCCTGATAAGGATGCTACAAGGGAAATACAGCTATAAGAGACATATAATTGACTATCAAGTGATGGACATGATTCTGTACTATGAATAAGTCACAGGCTACATTTAAAGGAGAGCACTACTAATATTCAACTTTGTGTTGCTTTTGTTTGTCTTCTAGCGGCGGCAGAAAAGGAGGCCATTAAAAACACATACGCCAAGATTGTTGATGCCTATGGCATCCTGGGCGTCCTCCGCCTTAACCTGGGTAAGCTACAGACACATATTCTTTATTCATTGCTCCTTGTTCCAGAAATTTCCTGGATTCAGTCCAAAAGCATAAAAGCACAAGATACCTTTACTAACGTTAGTAACGTTGATGTAGGCGTTGGAATGTACCATTTTTGCCAACACGGAAGGATTTTGTTGTGACAGCGGAGAAACCGAGAAACCCGGCGGGGGCACTTTCATGTTCCAGAAATTTCCTGGATTCAGTCCAACCTGAACCCAGGTTCTTGTGTGACTGTGACGGCCCTCTGGTTTGTAGTCCTGTTGCTGCTTACTTATAAGCTGCCTTCTCCTGCGCTCTACATAACCTTGAATGATCTTGTTGTCACAACAAAGTAAAAAGCCACGTAAAAGATTAAAGCTCAGTCTTATAGATGGCTGAAATTTGACTGGCTGGGGATTTCCTTTAAAGGAGTGGTACCAAAGTTGAATTAACCATTTATTGTCCTGTCTTGTAATGCTTAATGTTTTATCATAAGATTTCTTAATGCAATGCTTCATATCTGTCAACATACTGCTTGTTTTTATCCCTTTTCTTTACAATTCACCATATATAATGTTTTCATACTCATGTCCCTTTTCTTTTCTCACCGTACTCCACCTTACTTATGCAGGTGACTCCATGCTCCACAGTCTGGTGGTTGTGACAGGATGCAGCTCTGTGGGGAAGGTGCAGGATTCTGAGGTTTTTAGGGTCACACAGACAGATTTTATATCGCTGAAGAATGATCCAGGAGACGAGGATCGGATCGCTGAAGTACGAAAGGTCCTGAACTCAGGACACTTCTACTTTGCGTGGTCTGCCACTGGAGTCAGCATGGACTTGAGTCTCAATGCACATCGTAGGATCCTAGAGGACACTACAGATAACCGCTTCTTTTGGTAAGAGCATGAAATGTCTGCTTTACCAAGGTTATAAGAACTAGGCAAGTATTGGGCGTTAGCAATTTCTGAAGTAGTAGATATGAACTAAATATGTGTTCTGCAATCTGCACAGTCCTGATAAAATAGTTTCTTTTGAATGTGTGATTCGCAACTAAGATGTGAAAATGTACTGTTCACACTGAATTTGTTTGTGTTTACTGTTGTGTCTGTCTTGATTAATCAATAGGAACCAATCCCTGCACCTGCACCTGAAACACTACGGAGTAAACTGTGATGACTGGTTGTTGAGGCTGATGTGTGGTGGTGTGGAGATCAGGACCATATATGCAGGGCACAAACAGGCAAAGGCTTGCACCTTCTCCCGCCTCAGCTCCGAGCGAGCCGGCACGCGCTTCAACGTCCGAGGTACAAATGACGACGGACAGGTGGCCAACTTTGTGGAGACTGAACAGGTGACTCAGATATTTCAACAGTTTAATTAAATCTCTCTTCCTGTTTGAGAGACGTAGATGATAAGCGCTGCTGATTAAAAATCAGTTTGATACTGTAGTTGCATCAGTTTCTATATGCTCTGTGCACACCTTGGTTAACACAGTCTGTTTAAACACTGACTGTTGAGGAGCAAACCTGGTGCAGCCTTGTACTGAACCACTATTGTTCCAGCATTTTATGCTGTCACTGTAGGATGAAATTGTTCAACAATAATACTTATAGATGCATATGTAACATTAAAAAGTAACAGGAAAACCAGCAGGACTTTCTGTTACATTTTTTTTTTTTTTTTGCTTTTATTGCTGAGTCAGCACATTGTCTGTAGACACATGCATATTTGAATACGCAAGCTAACTTCTCAGCTCTTCATTGTGGAAAATTACTCAATTTGCATTTTCCCTTTTTATACTTTATAGTTCATGTGTGTATGTTTCAGGAAGCAAACACAAAGCTATAGGTTGGACAGATACAGTTACAGTTGCAATACAATGAAATGCAGTACAACCAATATTTGCTGCCTCAAAAGTGATCATAGTGGTCATTGAACTTTTTGTCAAAGTCTGAATAGAATAGAATCTTCAGATGTGTAGTGGTTTGCAGGGTTTTTGTACTGGATTATATTGTATTGTCAGGTGTTCTGGTTATTTTGGCCAGCCCCTGTATTGTTGACAGCTTTTGGTCATCCTGATTAATGATTTGGGCCTCAAAAATATGCCATCAGCACACCACCGAAAAAAGCAGCCCCTTTACAAATGACATGATTTCTCCTTTACATTTTCTTTGTGTCCTGACAAAGCGACCACAGACACACATGCTGGTATTGTCTATAGAAATATAGTGATGCCATTTCCCTCTCTGCATTATACTCTCATAGAAGAATTAACTTTCTGTCAGTTACCTATGGTTTTAACAGTTTAAAAAGGCTATATTCCATTTTGTTCTTTTTATCCCCTCATAGGTTTTATAAATTTAATATTTAACATGATATCTTTTCACAATCTGTGTTTGTCACATTGCAAATATAATTACCGGTAACCAAACGTTCCTCTTGTTTTGAACAGGTTATTTTCCTGGACGACAAAGTCTCGTCCTTCATACAGATCCGTGGGTCCATTCCTCTTTTCTGGGAACAGCCAGGAATCCAGGTAATGGAAACTAAACCTAGTCTATAAAGACAGCCTAGAACCGTAATTGTGAGATTTTCAAATATTAAGCCACATTATATGAAAATCATATAACAGCCTTCATGTTTGTGTAAAAGTCCTGCCAATTTTGTAAATGCTGCAGTTGTAGATAGGGCTCACTTAGTCTCAGTTAATTGCACATTGTAAGTGTACACTGAACTGATGAAGCTACCACTCCTATGTGGAGCTCTTGCAAAACAAGAAAAAAAAACACTTGAATTAAAAGACATCTCCTTGTAATTACACTGGAAATCTTTATCCTAGTTTTAACACATTTTATCCATGCTGCTGTGTTCAGAAAAAGAGCATTAAGGGTGTTTTGTTGCACCTGAATGAGAATCGGCACCCTAAAGGGACGGATGACAACCCCCACCTGGTATAACCTTCTTTTTGTTTTGGCTCTTGCTGGTGCACCTTCATTTTGCAGCTAGGGCTTTCTCTGTGCAATGCCAAAGGCCAGCAGTGAAAACCAAGGCAATCCCATCATGAATTTTTTTGATCCAGGTTTCATACCCAGTTATGGTGTTCATGTAATTGGTGACCTAAGGAAAAGCCATTTTGGAGATCTACAGCAGGAACTAAGCTCACCTATTAAATGCACACCATAAACAACATTCCTGGGATTCTCCTGCCCTTGTCCTGACATTGCACAGACTGGTGGATTAGATCAGACTCGGGGGAGATTAATGATAGAAATAGTGGTTGGTAAAGGGCCTTTTTCTGTTTTTCTCAGCTCCCAGACTTCATTGGTCAGGTGAGAGCTTGGTCTGAAAACATCCCCTAACCCAAACCCTTTTTACTTAGTCTGCTGATTTTCCCCAGGAAACTGGATAGATGTTAATTGATAATATAGAAGAATGAGCTGCTTAATATGTTAGAGGGCCAAGAAAAACCAAGACCATATTAGTCACCTATTCAGTCCACAATGTCTATGGTTTGGTCAAAATACAGGGTAGTGGGCCCGGGGTTGTTTTCAGACAGAACTGTAATCTTCCTGCTTTTAAAGAACTGTTTTATCTTAGTCCCCTCTACCAATTGTGGCTTTGTATGCTTTCTTTCTTCTCCCCATACTCTTATTCATTCCTTGAGCAGGATGATTAGTTTCAGTTTTATCCAGAAGAAGAGTTATTAATCTTTCTACAGTAAGTTTGCATTAGAAATAGTGGTGGATTACTCTCTAAATCATAGTTGTAGTGTAGTGTCATAAAACCCTGCTGCAAAAGATGTAAATAAGTAAAGTAGGGCTGCTGCCTCATCTTAAGTCGCTTTCACACCTATACAGCAGTTTGGTGCGATTCGGGGTGAAGTTGCAACATTGTTGCATTTTTAATTTTGTTCGGTTTGCTTTCACACTGCACTTTGTCAAACGCACCAAACACTGTCACACGGTGGAAACAGTCGCTTGTTTATTGGATGGAATATCCAAAACTCGCCGACACTTCTAGTCCCAGAAATAATGGAGCAACACCAAATTTACGTCTTGGGTTTTCTGGTTCTGCTTTGGTGTTTCTAGTATTTCAGAAGAAGGCGAACAATGTGAGCAGCTGACTAGTCTCGCTTTGCCAGACCCTCCTCCAAGCGCGCTGAAGGAGGGACTGGCTACTCCACATAGCATTCGGGGATGGGAGGAAAACGTGCTCTGGTTTAATGGCATTTCTTTAAACCAATCAGAATCGTCATGGGCGGTGCTAAACTCCGCACAGAGCCGCTGCAAAATAGTTGTGCGAGAGAAAACTCAGATTGGACAGATAGTCTAGCTAGCTGTCTTAATTTACCCTGCAGAGATCTGAGGAGCAGTTAACCATAGTCCTCATAAATCCACCGATTTTTTTAAATTCCAACACAAAGAAAGCGTAAGGAAACGGAAAATACATGCAGCCGGTGTAATTTCCTGCAGCACCTGAGCAATCTCGGAAGCGGAACGCGAAGGATGTAGACTAGCAGCTGACAGACAGTGAGTGAAGGGGAGAGAGATGATGATGTCACACAGACGACCAGCGATGTGTGGTCAGAACAGCTTATGGATCTGAAAGTTATCATCCCTTAAATCATATACAAGTCCGTTAATTGTGTGCAAGGTTAGAATTGCTGGCTAGTAAATGGTTCACTTCCTGTATTTGGATCGGATCGCATTCTCACCTAAAGTGAGAGAGATGACTGTGTTCAACAGATCAATAAAGTCCTGTGTCAGCACTTCATACTGTTGACCCTACATGCAGTATGATGTTTTTCACAGTTGGGTGTGGTGCCACGATATGCAGGGTTTTTTTCTGCCAAGTCAGAGACCATGTCCTTGGAAAAGCAGAGTATTTTGGTGTTTTTACTACACATGCTTTTTTTGCATCTCTTGCAGCAGTCACCCACAATCAGAGTTTGAGGCCCAGTCGTTAGCTTTCCCTGTAGCCTTTTACTTTTTGAGTTACTCTCAGTCCTTACCCTGCTGTGTGACGATGAGACGTAATCCAGGTTATCAGACGGAGATCCAGGGTGCTGCAGCAGTGGAGCATATCTGTTGCTAGTTCTCCATTTCACAGCTGTCCACGGCTGTGTCCTACTAAGTACAGGGACTTGATGAGGCATACTGCCTGGATGATAATGCAGGCCAGCCGATCCTATCACAAATCTTTTTACTCTGCCCGTTACTCGTCCTCCAATTTCTCAGGAAAATGATTTACTCTTAGGCTTTGCACCAAGAGAGTTCAAGGGAGGACTACCACTCGTAGATGTATTACCCTCCTAAAGCTCTAAAGTGTACAGCTGTAACCTGAGTCATTTCAAATGCTGTTCAGAAAGTTATTAAATATGCATAGCATAGACCTGCATAACACTAGAGAGTGGAATGACAAAATGGCAGCAGCATGGAGCAAAATGTGTAGCCCTGCCAAACACAGGCCTAGCCAAAATAGGCACATACAGACATTCAAGCAGCTCATGTCTGGAGATAAAATGCACTGGTAATAACGATTGACTGGTGTGCTTGTCAGTCACCTGAACTGAGTGACCAGTAGGAGAAAGAGGAGGCAGAAACTGAATGGTACAGGAGGGATGATGACATTAGATTTTTTTCTTTGTTGATGACAAGCCATTAGAGAGAGGAAGAGAAGAGATTTTAAAAGCAAGAGAAGATAATCAAAAGTTGACAATGTTTAAGCACAGGCAGAGATGGGTTGGGAGCTACAAGGGAACAAGTGAGAACCTGCAGTGCAGAGTAAATAGATTTTCTGTGTGACGGCCGATGTGCACCTCAGCCTGTCAAGGTGTGGTCATGCCTGCCTTTACTTCTCTGTAAAGGCAGTTTTACAGTCGCCGCAGCCGAGCTGGCGTGCGCAAATATGACGTCAAAATGAGGTAGATCTCGCTGGCGCGACAGGATTTTGAGTGCGCGACCAGAGGCCACTCTATTTTTATTCAGCAGCACACGACAAAGCAGAAACAGGAAGCACGAACGAGCTCCTGGGCAACCGGATGCCAGGACTCTCAGAGTGACTGCAAGTCTCTCTTGTAAACTTACTGGGTTAAGATGAGTTCTGTTATGGTGAATGAAAGGCTTGATCCGACCAAGTAGGTTATTGAATCAAATCAGCACGGCAATGCTGCTGCCAGTTTACCTTTTTTGTTTACCTTTTTTTTCTTCTTCTTCTAGTCCGTAGAAAGAGCAAAGTCGGTAGCCTTTTCTCATTAGCGCCACCTCTGTTCAGGAGAAGACTGCAACTAGTAGTGTTTAATATTTTTCCCGAAGTTGAGAAGAATCAGATCCCAGGAAATAGCTGTTTTTTTGTTTGTTTGTTTTTAGCCCAACTTTGTATCGCTATCATTCAAATATGCGTTCCCAATTCCCAAACTGACATTTTTTATATTATTTGTATCGTTATTAGGGCAAAAGAACTCAGTTTCCAACACAGTTTGCAATGATCAATTCTGCTGTGTGATCAAGTGAGCTGCATGTGTGACATCTGCTGCAGCGCTAATTATGAAATGCCAGTTGGAATGTCTGTGACTTGTCTTCTGAAAATCTAGGAAACCAATATTTTACAGAACTCCATTATAAAAACTAACAAAATCTGCTAAAGTAAACCATTGAATGATTCCTAAACCATTCTGTTAAACGAAATCCATTCTGTGGCTGTTGGGATTTGTAAGCGGCTGCAAACGGGAATAATCACTCAAAGTTGACCAAATATTTCTTTATTAGGGCAGGGCAGGCATATTTCTCTTTTAAACACATACAAGTTCAACTAAATTAAAGAAATTGTACAACTGTGCACTGCAAAAAGACAGGGCCATAGGCCTATGTAAAACTGAATTGAAAAAAAAAAAATGCCAAAAACACTGCCGCAATATCAGCATTGCATTGAACTTGTTTAGTTTACAATGCATTCACACCCTGCCCTTCTTTCTTTTTCTTCTGGAAGTGTGCTTTCAAGAAGCAGAGAGCGTCGATAGACTCTGCGCTCAGGCGATTTCGGATTTCCGTGACAAATTGACCGCAGATAGAAAACTCTGTCTCTGCCACGGATGTAGCCTACTGCTGCGTAATGAATTTAGTGAGCCTGTATTACCGTAGCTACGGTACGGCACCGTCGCCTGCATCAACGTTACCATGTGACAACAATAGACGCGCACTCCTTGCGTTTTTTTTAATTTTATTTCCCGTTTCCCGTCATAACCTTTCCCGGGAATCGGGAAATAGTCTCCCGGGATTAAACCCTAGCAACTAGTGTCGCAACCACCACGCGCGAGTATAAACAGTTAGGGCGCTCCCACGACGTCACACTGGTGCTCGACAGGTCGGCTGCGGCGAGTATACCCCACGTTTCAGGCTCTTTGGTATTCCTCCTGATTCAGTCAGCACCAATACACTCTCAAAATGAGAGAATATATTGCAGAATTAGTGAGACAAAAAGCAAGCAGAGAGGCAAAAGGAAAAAAAAAACATATAAAAAGTTCCAATGGTTGAGCAACAAGATGTCTCTGCTGCATAGTGTCTTTGACTCTGTATGAACAAATCTCCCTATGCTGCCCCTGTGTTGCTGTTGTCCAATGGCTTGGTTCCACTATAAAGTACACTATAAAGTGTTTCCACTGTTCAAATGCTATCCCAAATTTCTATCCCAACTTCATTCTTCACCACCAGAAGCCTATACTACGAATCAAGATCAACATGCCCTGGATTTCTTTCACTTTCACCTAACCTAACAACCTCGGTCCCACATAAGCTGTGTCACGACGCTGGTTATCAACTAGTTCAATCAACCCAGGGTTTCCCAATCCAGTGGCGCGCGTTCACATAAAAGAGGCGGGGTTTGCACAGCACGACCAATCGCAAACATCTACCAGAGCTAGGGTTGGGCGGTATCCAAATTTTGATACCGTCAAACCTCCTCCCTATTTTACCGTGGTATACGGTATTACCGCGTGACTAATTAAAAATTATGACGTAAGGCTCAGACGGCGTCACCAAACTGTTGTCTTGTGCACCATTCAGAAACTGAATAGGCTACCAAACACTAATATTGAAACAATAATAACATAACAACAACTTACAACAAACTACTTTCTCCTCCACACTGTCACGTGATGACAACCACACATAATTACATGAATTATATTTTGTGGAGTGCAAGCGGGGCAGACGTGTGCTGGAGAGGCCGCAACACGTGGACAAACTGTTGCCGGTTGGCGAGGAAAATCCTGTCTGCCTCCACAGGCAGCGCACGGCCAGTGCGGTGCGCACGGGTGCTGGAAGCTCTCCATTACTGTCGCCAAGGCCGTTCAGGGACAGCAGGCGGTCTGCTTTCTCCAACTCCGACAGTTCAAAGAGTTCCGACAGGAATGTTTTGAGTGCGTCTTACTTGCCGTTAGCCGGAGGAGCCTCTAACAACGCCATAGCCCTGGCTGTTGTTGAGGCATCTCAGGCCGATACCACGTGGAAATACTTTGTAACCTCCTGTGTTATTGCTCTCAGCTGGAACTGGGCCTCGATGTGCTAAAACCACGGCCGTGGGTTGTGCTGCCAAAAGTCCGGTAACTTGATGGTGTCCGCGTAGATAGCACCGACATTAGCCGCGCCGCTAGCAGCGGACGGCGCCGCCGAAGCAACAGCTTCACCACCGTCGTTGTTTGACATAATTCAGCCCCGGAACTCGTATATCATAACACCTCTCCCTTAAAGCTACAGTAGCCTACCTTGGTGAATGTCCCTTTCAGCCTTACTTGTGGGTCACCACAATTTAATATTTAATCCTTGTCTCCTATATAAGTGCATTGCATTTTTTTTAATGACGGTATTGAAACTGATACCGTTGCTATTTTTAGACCCCGTGGTATACCGTATTACCGCCCAACCCTAACCAGAGCCGCATATTTTACATAAGAAGAGGAAACTATAATTCTCCATAAATATGAAGAATACAGACACGGTTTTACAGGCAAAATGCAATACAGTCGCTGCTTCCTAAAACAGGAAGGAAAGCTGACAAAAAATAGCCGATGCTGTAAATGCGTAAATCACAATGCTTATCAGTATCACTTCCTCATCAGTCAGGCACAAGATCTGACCATAATTACACTTGTGCTTTCTATAAACTGCCATTGCTTTAGTCTGTTATTTCAGTTGCAACCTGGCAGTGGTAAGCGATCATGAGAGCAATTAAAAAAATACATAATTCAAACCGATGTGCACATTGGCAACACGGCTCAACAAGCCAACAAATAGCCTATACGTAATTCCCTGCGCTGAAAATCTATAAGCTATCTTTCATAAAAATACCCATCAGGGAATGTTAACGGGGTTGTCAGTCTCTAAGTGTTTTAACTTTTCTGAGCGCACCTGTCTCTCTCCGAGCTCCACTGGATCTTCTAAGAATGGTGACGCCGTTATCAATCGAGTATTGATTGGTCAGTAGGCGGTGCTTTAACACCGGTTGATCTCTAATCTCCAACATAACCTGCTCCCGACCAGGTTAGGTATTCAGCATAAGTTACCATGGCGATTTAACCCGGTAACAACTGATCCACCGTTGTGATACAGAAAACCCTGGGTTGAACCTGAAGTTACCTCGTTAACGCCAAATCTTGCGTCATAGTATAGGCCTCCGGTTTCCTGGTCATCTGCGACATGTGTGTTTGCACAACTTTCCTTTTAAAGGATTTGGTTTTCAGTTAAGGACACTGTGACTTTTTTGTCTTTTCTTGCTGTCTCTAAACCTGCAGGTTGGCTCTCATCGTGTCAAACTCTCCAGGGGATTTGAGGCAAATGCGCCAGCATTCGAAAGGTAATTATTTGTGTGTAGCAGTTTTTAGCTGCTTCATGTGGCATTCAACAGATTAGGAGACAGAGACACTACAATACTATGTTTCTTCCAGTCACTGCCCAAGGCACAACAGAAAAAAGCTCTCCAGACTCTTGAAGGAGAAGATGTTAATTGAAGTGTGTCCTTGGAGGCCGGTTTATTGCAGTGAACAGAAAGGACACAATAGTAGCCCTTGATCAGCTGTCGACCTTAATAATCTCTAGTTTATATTAATTGCAGACAGTTTCTTTGCAAAAGTCCTTCCTTGACTTTTTGCACATCTCTTATGCATGGCATTCAGCTCCAGATAGAGACTATTTTTTTTAATCAGTTATTTCAATTGTCTTCCCAGTAGTAGTATCGTTCCAAATTTTAGTCTGAGAGTTGGAGAAATAGAAATGGAGACCAGATGGGCAGTGCCTCCTAAAATGGAATCTTCCACATTGCTATGTAGAACTGATTCAAACATTTGTCTAGTTTCTTTACAGAAGGAAGATCAATGTTTGCAAGTATCACAACATAATGTTAATTCTAAATGCTCACAAAGCTTGCAGTCTGATACCTAAAAACATTTAAAATATATTTATATATATTATTATACACATTACAGATGCAGGGTTAGCAACAAAGCAGCACCCTTCAGAGTTGTTAGTTTGCTTAGGGTCACTTAAGCAAGGTTGTTCCTAAACCCAGACCCTCTAGAGGACAGATAATCGCCCTAATCACTGTGGCACACCCGGCTAGTACCGTGTCTGGTTTCATCCATATCAACTTTCTGTTGCCACCCTGTCAGTCTCAGAGCAGCCATGCTGTTCACTCAGTTCAAGTTACATAATGCTGTAAAGCTATGAAGACCAATAGTGGTTGTTTTCTGGTTTTCTAGACTTCTTGGACTTTAGAATCCTGCACATGTCAAGACATGCATGCCAGATGGTGAACCAGTTGTGTTTAAAAAAAAAAAAAAAAGAAGAAGCACATTGTGATGCAACTAGTCTTTTTCAGTATCTGTCCAGATCGGGATTCATGACTCATTCTCTCTTTTATTGAGTCAGTTTTCTGCAGGGACAGCCTCATATGTCTGTGTTGAAATTTCTTAGATAGTAAAAACATCTTTTTATAAACTCGGTAACAATAGCAGAGTATAGCCTAGGTCTGCTATTTTCTCTGCTGGAATGATGCTGCCGTTCCATCCATGTCCATACAAATAAGCAGTAAGACATATACTTTTGAATTCATTGCACATTAATATTTCACTGTTGACTCCAAAAGTGAGGCTTGAATCCACATTTACTTTCCATTGTTGATTTGTCATGTCCCGTTCAAAGTCATTGCATTCCTTTACCATACATATAAAAGTAACTTACACTTACAACTAAAATAAGTGTGACAAAAGGCTTGTCAGTGGGTTTATATTCCTGTGTAATAAACCGTGTAATGTGTCTCTGTACAGTAGAGATGTGGGCCAAGCAGGTGTTTAGATGCGATGTTGCTGTGCTGCTGCAGCCCTGATTTATTTATTAAGTGATCTTGTGTGTTTAAATCAAACATAAACATTGGTACCAAGCATGAAGACTTAAATATGTTATGATTAAAAAAAAAAAAGTGTATTATGTTCTGTTCAGACACTTCACAGCACTGCGGAGGTTGTATGGTAAACAGGTGATCATCAATCTGCTTGGGAGTAAGGAAGGAGAACATATGCTCAGCAAAGCTTTTCAGGTGAGAGGAGCCATTCTCTGTCCCCTAACACTGACATGTACTATAAGACATTTATGTGATACTTCTAACAAAACAGACTTTGTCCAAAACACACTGGCAGCAGGTCTGGCAGGTCTTTGTAAACCCACAAACTCTTGTCAGGTCACATTTTCCTCTGTGGTCCGTTAGCTGTCAAAACCACAAGTGTGGATTTGAGTGCAACGATGAGGAAGCAAAGTCAATAGTATTGCCAGAGGTCAAACATGACCTGCATGTTTACACATTTTCCTTAGAGTTCAAGCCATTGGTTTTGCATCAATTCATGCAAACTAATGTTGCTTCAGAGGTACAGGCAACACACCTTGCTTGCACAACATGTTTGCATTCAGTTTGAATTTCTGTGAATAAGTCCTCTTCCCCTCTCTGTCACTCTCAGAGTCACCTAAAGGCATCAGAGCATGCAACAGCAGTAAAAATGGTGAACTTTGACTACCATCAAAATGTGAAGGGAGGCAAGGCAGACAAACTCCACAGTGTCCTCAAACCCTACATCAGCAAGTTCATGGAAGACTGTGGATTCTTCTACTACTCGGGAGAGACGGGCATCGCAAGGTGAGAAATACATACAAACGTGCATAAAGTAGTATTAAAATGTCACTTTTGTTATTTCTTCTTAACATTATATAACATATCTTTTTAGGACTCAGGGTGGGACCGTTAGAACTAACTGCCTGGACTGTCTGGATAGAACCAACAGTGTTCAGGCCTTCTTTGCCCTTGAGGTAGGAGTCTGACACAGTATGCTCTTGTTTTGTTATAAAATAGCATTTGCATTTCTTCTGTGAAAGTCGATTGCTTTTAGTGATGATGCTTATAGTCTTAATCCCCTGTTCCTCACCACACCAGATGCTGCCAAAGCAGCTGGAGGAAATGGGTCTGACGGAGAAGCCCCAGCTGGTGGCCAGGTTTCAGGAGGTTTTTAGGACCATGTGGTCTGCCAATGGAGACTCTGTCAGCAAGATCTACGCGGGAACAGGTGCCCTGGATGGCAAGGCCAAGGTACACAATATGGACACATTAAATGCACCCAAATACTAGTTCACAGTTATTCACAGTTTTACAATTAAGGCAACATGTTATAAGAGCTGCATTTTATGTAGGAGTATCATGATTTTGTCAGATTGTATTCATTTTAACACTTTGTCAGCCTGCTGTTACAGTGTCCTCCCAATTGTTGATAGTAACTAAAAAGAAAGCTTTACAGCTTTAGCTAAGGCAAGATTTTCAAAGATATTTAAGCCCTATTAAAAAAAAGCTTGAGAGAGGATCACAAAGGCTCACTATTGTCCTTCACAACCTACTGTCAGCTTACACATCTTAAACATCTCAGTTTAAGCATGCTCATAGCAGCCTATGGAAGGGAAAAGATAAATGTCCACTTTTAGAAAGGCACAAATGCTGGCACCTGTGCAGTCAAGATGAAATCCCTGTAAGTTGACAGAACTGGGAACCTAAATTGTTACCTTTTTTACATTGATCTTAAACCATAAACAGCACTCAAGATAATGTCTAGTTGTGCACTCTGCATGCAGTGACAGAGTTGATCCTTTCTGTGTGGAGAGCTGTGTGCTTTAGTTTCTTAACTTTTGTGTGCTATCTCTTCCTGCTGTCCTTTGGACCTCTCTACCTCTGTGGTAAGTTAAGAAGCAAGTCTATGTTGTTTTTGAGCTGTGGGCCTATGTCTGGTGCATTATTGATTTCAGTGTCTGGGTTAAATGATTATGATTAGGGGCTCTTGGTTAGCTCACCTGGATGAGCGTGCGCTCCATGTACAGAGGCTCAGTCCTTGTTGCAGCGGCCACAGGTTCACTTCTGACCTGCGGCCCTTTGCTGCATGTCATTTCCAATCTCTCTCCCACTTTCATGTCTTAATCTGTCCTATCAGTAAAGGCAATAAAAGCCAAAAAAAAAAGAAATGATTATAATTAATGATGATGTGACAGGTGGGACCTCTTTATTAAAAAAAAAAAAAAAAAAAAAAAAAGAATATGCTGGTATCCATGTGATGCATACTGTCTTGACCTGGCAACTCTCGAAAGCTCCATGGAGAGCTCTACTGATCTACAGAAATTGAGTTTAAAAGAAGGATAATTGCTATTGCTTGTTAAGGGATCATTTTCCTACTACTGCATCATCTCTGATTGTTGCCTACATTATCTGGCAACATCTGCTGTCTTGATTGGATGATCTTGGAGGAATCAATTTAGAAATATTGCCATGTGGCATGTAATCAAACCATGTTGCACATCAATCAGTGACCTTTTTTTGATCCTTCCCGGTCAGTTCAAAAATCTATATTGCTTGGATGGATACTGCTTTCTGATGTGTTCCTACTTTTCTTATCTTCTGTGGTTGGAGTGGGAAATGCAGACATTTAAACCAAGTGGGAGTAGAGCTAATAAGGTGTTTTTTATTTTTATTTTCTGCGTGTCTGTTTGCAGGCGGGGAAGCTAAAAGATGGCGCTCGTTCTGTGACAAGGACCATCCAGAACAACTTCTTTGACAGTTCTAAGCAGGAGGCTATAGACATCCTGAGGCTGGGCTCAACACTCAACAGTGATTTGGCGGACAAAGCTCGGGCTCTGCTCACCACTTCCAGTCTTTATGGTAATTGTTTACAACATATGACATTTTTGATTCAACGGATCACATCTTACCCTGGAATGTACATATGAGTAGTCTAATACATGTTTGGTTATAAATGCAAGTGTTTGCTCCATATTACCTGTTGCTGATTCTATATTTTGTAATTTCAAGAAAAACTTTCTTTCTGCTCCATCTAGGAGGAATTATTTGAATATTTTGACAAGTTTTAACCTGTGTCTGTTATAGCCCTGTTAGCCAGAAGCTACTCTGCACAATAGAAGGGTTTGTCTGCACAGCGTCAAGTGTAATCTCCATGTGCCAGCTCTCTGTCCCAGTTAGATTAATGCTGACCAACTACTCTGCTAAAATTATCTGTTGATGCACTGGTTAACCCGCCCTTCTCTCCCTTCTCTCCCCCCTGCTCTTGCACACAATCTTAGTCACTGAGCCCGTCTTACAATCAGGTATGGTAACTGACAGACTGCCCCCCAGTGGACGGATCTTTTGATTCTTCCCGTCATGTCCTATCATTTGTGTTTGCTACTCGTTATTGTTCATTGATTTATAATCCAATGTTGGTAGCGGTTTAACCCTCTGTCTGTTCCATATCATCAGTCTATTGCAATAGTGGTTCAAAGAAAGAGGATGCTAAATTTTGCAATGAAATGTAACATCACTGAGTGGACATTTATAGACAGAAATAAACCAATACCAAGGTTGATTATTTGAATGTTATCTGTATTTCAACAAGAGTTCTGGTTTGTATCCTTTCTCCCACGCCCTGTGTTTTAGAACATTGTTTATTTGGATGTTCTCCCATTGGTTTTGATAAGACCTTTCTCGTTTTTGTTTTGTTTCCCTGTATGCCACCCCTTCCTGCAGACTAGAGGTGGAACGGTACACTGAAGTCACGGTTCGGTTCATATCTCGGTTCAGACATCACGGTTCGGTTCGGTACAATGAAGGGAAAAGCATACCAACAATGCAGAAGGCAATTTTTTTTATTGTGCATGTCTCAGGCTGTACCACCTAGTGTCATCCAGTCTCTCCCCTGAGCTAGCTGCAACAGCCTGAAGCGTATAAAGTAGGGCTGTTTTAATTGCTGAATTTCTATAGTTAATCGCGATTAATCGCATATTTTATCACATGATTAAAATTATATTATTTTGCATTTCAGAACAGTTTTTAAGTACATATTAACAATCGAAAGGAATTGATTAATGATTGGGAATCAAATGAATGCAAAGAAAGTTACTTTATGAACTTGATTTTAAGATTTGTAATTATTTACTGTAAACAAAAGAAAAATGTGTGACTCTGTCATTATTGCACAATTCCTCCAAGTACCTAACTAAAAAACAAAAAATCCCTATCCTTACTAGAGTCAATATAGTGTTTAGTAACTCCTAAATAATGTTGATTACTCACTGACGTCCAGTGATCACCGGTTAAGGAGACAGCGTTTGCAGCACCTTGCAGCTGTTCCAGTGTGGCTGCTTTCTCCGTGTGGTACAGGCTGTGTATGGTGAAACTACTGTCTCCCTCGACGGCAATGAGACCGGTCAGAACATGCCAAACGTAGTACGTCTTTACGACCCGAGTCCTCTACGATGCTGACAGGTCTGCAGTTAGTTGCCAACCGTTTCGCAAGAGCTGTAGTAATTTTTTGGGATTTGGTTTCATCCACAGGTCAGCAAGTAGCACTCTCCTGAGTGGGTAGCATGCTAGCTGGTAGCATCACGTTAATTTTTATAATTTATACTGTTTATTGATCCCCAGTGGGGAAATTTCTAACAAACTCTGTTTGTTAGAAATCACTACACACAGGCCTGAAATACACACACATGCTCAGGACCTATTCATGGACAAATGGAGAGATGTCAGAGTGAGTGGGCTGCCACTGCTGGACCAGCTCAAGAGCACCTGGCAGTGCCCAGGAGGTGAACTGGCATCTCTCCAGCTACCAATCCACACTCTGTACTTTGGTCCGTACTGGGACTTGAACCAGCGACCCTCCGGTTCTCAACCCAAGTCCGTACGGACTGAGCTACTGCCACCCCATAGTACTACTATGCTTAGCTCCGTAGGTGGTAGCTCAAGCTTGACGTGCTTCGGTGATATTTTAATTCGGCTTTACACAACGTGCATGTGGCTTTCGACTTGTCTACGAGTCGTCCGAGAGTTTTGGAAAATAAAAAGCTCCATTCAGATTGTGTTGCTGCTGTCTTTCTCCATCATGCCTGCAGCAGCAGGATGTGTTAGGAGGAAGTGGCAGCTTGATGATAAGTAACGGTGCTGCAAAGGGTCAAAATAGTAGCCTGTTAGGCATGACGTGAAGCCGAGCGAAGTGTAAAATAAATTAATAAATGCCGGCATGCGATTAATGCTTAATCGCATCGTGTCGGCCCTTAATCTTAATCTTATTAACGCGTTAACGCTGACAGCCCTAGTATAAAGTAAGATGTAAACAGTAAACAATAAGTAGGCTACCCCACATCATCTCCAGACTCCATCTGGAACTTGTAAACAAAATAAGACAATCAGCTAGTAGTGTGATATGGGAGACAAGCGCTGCTCTCATATGTGAATGCACAGAGCAGGGGTGTTAAAAGAGCAGCTTCGGTTACACAGAGCAGTTGGCGAATTGTGGCGTTAGCTTTACATGCTAACAGCGGAGCCAGCAGCAAACAGCAAAGCTAACAGCGGAGCTAACAGCTAACAGCGGAGCTAAAAGCGAAGCAAATGGGCCTGGAAGCCATTTGTGGTCGAGGCAAAGAAGGGATACAGCTACAGTACATCCGTGTTTGGTTGTATATGGAAGGGACTAGTTTGCTTCGTGTGGACTCACTGGACCGACTCGACATTTAGGCGGAGCTTAGGAGCTTCAGAGCTAAGGCGGGGCTACAGATTAGGTGTCCCTAAGAAATGCGTATGTAACAGTAGTTCCACATTACATTACTTCATTTGCACGCAAGTTTTATTTATTTTTATACCATGTATTCTCCGTGTAAATTCATGTACCAAACCAGGACGCCCGTACCGTTTTGGTTCAATACGAATACATGTACCGTTCCACCCCTACTGCAGACATACACATACTTAACCATTTTATACTCTAATCCTACTCTCCTCCCTTCTAAAGCCTCCCCAAGAGTATTGCTGGGAATGTGTCAGAACTACCATAAATACACAAGGCCCAAGAAGATCCGGGTGTGTGTCGGGACCTGGAATGTCAACGGGGGTAAACAGTTTCGCAGCATTGCTTACCGCAACCAGACACTCAACGACTGGCTGTTAGATGCTCCAAAGAAGGCAGGGCATCCTGAGTTCCAGGGTACGTCAGTGTGTATTTATCTGCACTCTAAATGTCTGGAATTTATGTTTCATTGGGCTGCTCCTAGTTATTAGGTGAAAAGAGTAGTTTGATGTTTTGGTAAATATGGTTATTCGCTTTTCTGCCGAGAATTGGATGAAAAGAACGATACCACTCTTGTGTCTGTACTCAAGCTATCCTGGCTCTGTCAGAAAGTAACAAAATCCAGCTACCAGCACCTCTGAAGCTCACTGTTTAACATGTTATATCTCCTTTATACGTTGTGTGGTTTAAAGGGGGGTTATGTGCCGATCCAGACTGTTTCTTGGCTGGGCACAATAACTACTTAAAAAAAGTGACTGGTATAGATATATCTATACCTAAACAGTATATCTGCTTTATGTAGCTAAATTGTATGTTAAAATATAATGTTCATTTTTTTTATTAGACACTTTCGTTGAACATTTTACATTTTTTCTCTTTACAGACAGCAAAGCCAACCCCATAGATATATTTGCCATCGGTTTTGAGGAAATGGTTGAACTGAATGCTGGCAATATTGTCAGTGCGAGGTATGTGTGCAAGATTCCAGCCTCCGATAAATGACCTTTCTGTTTATTTTTACCTTTAGGCTAGATAGGAGATGAGCGCCATACAGCCTACTATTTAGCTAGTATCAAGCATGTGGTTTTCGAAAAATAAAGTTATGAAATATTAAAATGCATTAATTACATTTAAAAGGGTATTGAACATAAAATCCTGAAAAGGTGGCTATGATATTTTTTCAGTTCCTGAATTTGCCCCTGACGTAATAAGATGATTAAGCTGAGCTGGACTGCTTTGGCCTGAGCCGACAAGGCTAATATCACTTAACCAGATGTGAATTCTTTTAGTTATACCGTATATCTTGAGGAGGAACTAAGTGGCTTTTGTCATCTTAAAATTTAACATAATAAAATGTTAATTGTCCTCTCACTCACTCTTATGTTTCTGGCTTGTCTGGGTGTTATATATTTTTTACTGCACATCTTTCTGTTTTTGTCTCAGCACTACAAACCAGAAACTATGGGCAGCTGAGCTCCAAAAAAACATATCGCGGGACCACAAGTATGTGCTGCTTGCTTCAGAGCAGCTGGTCGGAGTTTGTCTGTTTGTTTTCATCCGCCCACAGCACGCACCCTTCATCAGGTATGAACTGGACACATTCTCACGAGAGACTTGTATAGTTATGCTGTAAATCACAGTTATGGTAACAAATGTAAACTTTATTCAATTCAATGTCATTCAATGTGTTTTGCAGGGATGTTGCTGTAGATACTGTAAAAACTGGTATGGGTGGGGCTACAGGCAATAAAGGAGGCGTGGCCATTCGCCTGCTCTTCCACACCACCAGCATCTGCTTCGTCTGCTCACACTTTGCTGCTGGCCAGTCACAGGTCAAGGAGAGGAACGACGACTACAATGAGATCACGCGCAGACTCACTTTCCCCATGGTATTAACCATGGCATTAACAAGCATTTTTACAAACACATTTTTGCATAACGTAAAAATAACCGCATCCGTCTTGTCCCTGCCAGGGTCGTCTGCTGTACTCGCATGACTACGTTTTCTGGTGTGGAGACTTTAACTATCGAATCAGTCTGCCCAATGAGGAAGTGAAAGAGCTAATCAAACAGCAGAACTGGGATGCCTTGACAGCTGGGGACCAGTTGTTGGACCAGAAGAATGCTGGTTTGGTATGACCTACAGCAGGCGTGCATGTTTACAGCACTGATAACTTTCACTCCCTCTCAACAGGAATTGCATGTACTAATGCGGAGACCTCCTCAACAGGTTTTCCGAGGTTTTATCGAGGGGAAGATAGATTTTGCCCCCACCTATAAGTATGACCTCTTCTCAGAAGATTATGACACCAGTGAGAAGTGCCGCACACCAGCCTGGACTGACCGCATACTCTGGAAGAGGAGGAAGTGGAACTTTAGCAAAACAGGTAAGATGCAGAGCCACTGCAGAGAAGTCTAACTAACCCAAATAATCTTCTTCCATTCCATCTCAGACCTTGTGACTGAAGACAACATTACAGCACTGGGGCAAAAATATGGTTTTAGTCTATTATTGCATTTGTGCATGTTTTGCAGCTGAGGAGATGAATGTAGTAGGGGCAGCTTCTACTTCTAGGGACAATGAGGACGATCCAGACAACCCCTGGAGCCCTGGGACTCTGAAGTACTATGGCAGGGCTGAGCTTAAGACCTCAGACCACAGGTAATTAACAAGATATATCTGTATGAGTGGAGCGAATTGATGATATTTAAGTTTCACCTATTTCACCTATACATGTCACATCTGTGTTGTTAAGTGGAAACGACTAATCACATAGACTCTGAAATATACTGTAACAATGGGGGAAAACAAATATATGTTTTTTGTCTTTAGTCAAATATCACCGTCCTCAACGTCTCCAATCTTTCTTTAGGCCTGTGGTGTCGATAATAGATGTGGACATCCTGGAGGTCGACCCGGACGCGCGGCACCAGGTCTACAAAGACGTCATTGCCCTGCAGGGGCCTCCAGACGGCACCATCCTGGTGTCCCTCTGCTCTTCCGGCCCTGACGACTACTTTGACGATGCGCTCATAGACGAGCTGCTGGACAAGTTTGCTCATTTTGGAGAGGTCATCCTCATCAGGTGAGTCTGACATCCCGCCACACACAGACAGACATGTATCACCTGCAGACAGTGAGACTGCATTGACAGTGTCCTTGTTTATGCAGGTTTGTTGAGGAGAAGATGTGGGTGACTTTCCTGGAAGGTTACTCTGCTCTTGCTGCTCTGTCTCTCAGCGCCTCCACTGTAAGTCGTCACTGATTTTAATAATTGCTTCTAAGCTATAGCCATAAGTTTTAACATTAATAATATAAAATGCGTTTCCATCTCTATTGTTTAATCTTAAAGTCAATCATAGTTTTAATTACCACTCTGCATCTTTTAAGCACTTTTTCCTCAATTGTATACCTGGGAACCAATATCTACTTCTCTCTTGTATGTCTTTTTGTAACATTGTAGGTCCTTGGCAAGATGTTGGACATCCGTCTGAAGAGTCCAGGTTGGATCAAGAATCTAGAGGATGAGATGAGCGTGGATAGGATCTGTGGAAGCATCCCCACCTCGGCCAGCTCCACCCTGCTGGCTGAGGACACGGACATGGGCGATGATGATTACGATATGGAAGGTGAGGGATGACCACCCAAGCAATTCCAATCCTTATCCTCAAAATTTTTAAAATGAATGACAATTTATATTTATGTTTTTTGCCGCCAATGATGTTGAGAAGGCTGTATGGATTACCAGTTTCAAGTACATGAATTTGTCTCGTCTCCTTTACTAGGTGATGTGGACGAGGAGGTGGAGGAGATCCTTCCCCAGCACCTTCAGCCTGGAGCAGGCTCTGGCCCTGGATCCTCCCCTCTCCCCTCCCCCCGCAGTAGTCCCTGTCCCTCCCCCACCCACGGAGAACCTACCGCCCCCAGCAGGCCTAGTCGTGGAGTACAACCCTCCCGACCATCACATGGTAAATATAATTTATGGAGCATGACACACACCTGGAATTAGTTAAAGGTGCTGTAGGTAGGATTGTGAAGATTCAGGTTTTAGCCAAAAAATTTGAACATCGACAACTTCTCAGTTCCTTCCCCCTTTCAGCTAAAGCCCAAAACGGTCTCCTAAGCCCCTCCCCCCACAACGGAGAATGAATGCGTGAGCAGTGATTGATACGCAGTTAGTAATTATGTTCTGTTTGTAATTTACTGAAGCAGATTTAAGCCCATCACCATTGAGGAGAGAAATTACAGGTAAAATGTAATGTGTGATAAATTAGTCTATGTTTAGTGTTAGAAGGCTTGCATTGTGTCTTCCAGTAAACTACTTGCTTCCTTTAAGAACATGTGTTATGGTGCAGTATTAAAATCCCTCTCCAATATGCTCTTAAGAGCTAGTATGGCCCCGTCCCCTGCTGTCTGAATCAACATGGAGTAATACACAGAAGCCTTGAATCCTTGACTATAGTACCTTAATATCTCTTCTAGGGACCCAGCTGTTTTAACTATTACACTTTTTACATTTAGGACATTAAGCCATGCTTCTTTCCAGAGATTTTTTAATGTAGGCTTATTTATCTTCCAGGGCCTCCTGTTGACTTCCAGCCTGGTGCCCCCACGTCTCTAGAGCCCAAACGCCCGCCTCCCCCTCGTCCCCACGGCCCCCCAGCCAGACCAGCACCCCCTCAACGCCCACCACCCCCTACAGGTAAAGTATCATCCTTAAACCTTATTCTCTACAGTTAATTAATTTTCTGACATTTTAATCACAGAAGTATAGTCTGTAACCTCAGAGCAACAAAATAAAATCCTATATTGGAAGTGTGGATATTACATTTTTTTAGCATGGTACAGAATGATATACTTAAGGCAGGTGTTAACATGTTCACCTTTATCCCACTGCTTCGCCTCATTCCTGAAGGAGGCATGAGCCCTCTGCCAGTTAGAAAGGACTCTGGAGGTAAAGTGTGGAACGGTGTGTTTATGTGCTTACATTGCTGAAGCATTTGAAGTAGTGGCTGCTATTTTCCATTTCAGTTCAGCATAGAACAAAGTTAGTTTGCAGACGATTGCATGATGCTTTAACAAAAAAAGTGTATTTTTCACACAACCATTAACATGACACGAACCCTCTCCTACACCTGACTGGATGTTCACACCACTGGGCTGTTCTTGGGCTTAGCTTCAGCTTCAGCCAAAACTATCCACCCAAATCAATTTCAGAATAAAATTTGGAGTGGAAATAGGCCATGTGGTTGCAGAGTCATGCTTGATTTTAGGTGAACAGTTCCTAGATTAAGGTTTTTCGAGTTGAGAAGTTGTGAATGACCACTTAGGTCAAGTTCTAAATGCAGTGTTTTTTGTGCATCATCCAATCACTCCCTATATTATGATTTTGGTGGATGTAAATTCTTATAGAGAAAATGTGGCTAGCTTTACAACAATATCCCTCATCTGTGGTATATCTGTGAGTACTATTAATGTGTAACCTAGACAGTTTCCTAGGTATTGTTGCCCTTATTTGAATTTATTTAATGTAGGAGTAGCTGGTAAGTCATGATGTATTTTTTTCATATTGAAATACTGTTTCCCCTCTTTGACTTTAAGACTGTGGCGAATGGCCCAGCCCACTGTTTGGTAGGAGAGGCAGTGAAGGTAACTGGCCTGGTAGGAGAGGCAGTGAAAGTAACTGGCCTGGTAGGAGAGGCAGTGAAGGTAACTGGCCGTGCGTCTTTAAATGTCATCTGATCCATGTAGACTTAGACCCAGTCGTCAATGCTTTTTTTTGGCATTGATAGTTTACCATTAACCAATTCTATATCTTGTGGGCCTTCATAGTCTTGTGTGTATGTGAGAGAGATGTGTTTGGTAGCCTGTTGTAAATATATATATTCGGCTTATTTAAATGCAAAATAAGCCGGGAATGAAAAAACCTGAAAGAGGTTAAAGGACTAGCGGGGCCAAATCCACTGGAGGCAAATTCTGACTTTTTTATCCAGAGGACAACATTTCTCCTTCCCCATTTAATATTCAGTGGTAGTTATAAATGTAATACATCCCTACCAATTAGTGTTTAGTGTATTTAGTGTTGTTAATAAAAACAACAACAAAAGAGAAGAGCAGGCATTTGCCGTCATGAGACATTATGTTTTATTGTATACATTTGTATTGAGGTCTGGAAGTCAATATCACAACTTGTGCAAGAGTAATATCAAAACGAGGCTACTTTAATCAGTCAATTACATTATTATCAGGAGTCACGAGTACAGACATTGCAGGCGACCATCTGACTGAAATGGTTGCAGATAGTAGGAAACTGGATGCCTCCCAATTGTACACTCTATCATTATGGACTAAACAAGTATTGATTTGGTGGTCATAGTCTTTTCATAACTGGGGAGATTACATGAGTTAAAGGTTTCGGACATAAAATGGTCTTAATGTCAGATCGGCTACAGGAAAATCTTTCTCGGGCAGGTAGATATTCCAACTCACACCATCTCAGGCATCGCTGCTCTGCTGCATTTTTACCAACATACGCTATTCGTAGTGCTTCTTGTAAAGTGTTGTCAGTAGTAACACCTACTTCCTGTGACCAGTACTCCACTTTGTGCATAACAGTAATGTGGTTTGGTTTCCTTTGTGCTGCAAAGGACCAAAAAGCCCCGCTCTTCCTCAGCCAGATGCTGCTGCAGGTGAGTGCCACATAGCATGACGTAGCCTCACTTAGCATTAGCGTACTAATTAAATAAAAGGATTGTAAAAAGGATTGTTACTCAATTATGTAGGTTTGTATTTGTCCCATGAACGGCCATCTTTGTGTGGAGTTTTCTTGTACTTGCTGGGAGTGATATGGGCCTGAGATTATCCCTGTCTGTCCGTTATAATCCTGTGTTATGTGTTTATACCCCGACACAAATTAAGCCCGTCCCAGGGTGGGGGATACGGTTTGTTTGCTAAGCCTATCGGTGACTTGGCCTGTCTTCACCTGACCGATTGTATGATGTGTGTGGTTAGCTGAATCCCTCTGTCACACTAAGGGTGTGCGTGGTTAGCAGGGTTGACTTACGTTTGGTGGCTGTACAGTGATGTATTACAGAGAAGCAGACGTTTAAGTCACGTGGGAACATGTTCGCAGGCACTGAGAGGTGCAAGCTGTGTGAGTAGCAGTTGGCTTACAGAACAAGGCCTGCCTCTCCTCCAGACCTCCTGCAGCTCCGGAATGACTGAGTCATCATCATTAATAATTAGCCATGGGGAATTTGGTCTGTCATAGGTTGGGGTGGGTTTGCAGTGCACTTGTGTGATTTAGTACAGTGCTTGTAAAAGTTATCGTTATTCGTTCATTTGCTTGAACCTCCCATCTCATAAAATGCTCTTGCTATTCCTTACATCTCTCCCTAGGGGGCAGTGCCCACATGATAGATACATTATAGTAAGATTTCTTGTTGCTAATGTAGCCGGTTTGTCTTTTTAAACTCTTTCAGCTCGAGGCCAGGTAGCAGTGGGAGCTCCTGGACCTGGAGGTGCTCCCAGACCGGTGAGTTTACAACTCTGAATATCCACACCAAAAGGAGTTTGGCCTATCTTCTACTGATTTTTACCCAATTTGTTAATTTCTCCCTATTCTCTATGATCTCTTCGTCATCCAGAATATCCCTGCTCGTGCTGGGGTAATCAGTATTCCCCCTCAGTCTCGCCCACCACCTCTCTCTCACCCTGGAGCACCCAGACCCATCCCAGACGTGCATCCTGGGGCCCCTCGGCCCATCCCAGACACCCACCCTGGAGCCCCACGACCTGTGCCCGGTGGCCAGGCCAAACCGACTGACCTGCCTCTGGGTAAGGACATGTGTTTTTACAGAGGCCATTATACTAGATTATCAACACTAGAATGTTATTTATGTGATAGAGTGAATTAAGCTTTAACTCTGTCCTGTTTCCTCTCTCAGGTCCTCCTCCTTTAGAGCCCCCTGCAGCGAGACCCCAGGTTCCATCACCCATGCAGCCCCAAACAGCTTCCCCTTCAGTTCAATCCCAACTCCCACCAGCAATGCAGCCCCCCATGCAGCCCAAACAAGCTGCCCCTTCAGTTCAGTCCCAACTCCCACCAGCAATGCAGCCCCCCATGCAGCCCCAACAAGCTGCCCCTTCAGTTCAGTCCCAACTCCCACCACCGATGCAGCCCACATTTCCAGCTCCACTCCAGCCACAGCAAGCTCCTAAAGCAGCGTCCCCTCCTGCCGCCACTGCTGCTACCCCCCCTGCTGGGCTTCCACAGGGTCTAGCCTCTCCTAAACCCCCACCACGCTCCCGCTCCTCTCACACTCTGCCACCTGATGCTGCCAAGTCTGAGACAGCCCCAGCTGCGCAGGTTGGTGTCAACTTCTTTTCATTAAATTATTGGAATTTCAGTAACTGAATAAAGAACACTAACTGTTACTATAATCATCAATTGAGTACGCTAAGATTTTTCTGCTTGCATGTAGTTAAATAATGTACTACAGATTCTTGCTCAAATTCTGCTCATTAGACAAGATATGTTCTGCTAAATTTTGAGGAGTGTTGTGGAGACTGGGACAATAGCCTCTTTCTGCTCCTTTGTCTCACATAAGATGAGCTTAGTTGTCCGTGTCATTCTTCCTGCTTTTGTCTCTCTGATACATTTGTCTCTCTCTCACAAGCTGGAGAAGCCCTCAGGGTGACAGGTACTTTATATTAAACCACCTCTTTGTCTCATCCTCCATAGCACAACAGTCCTCTGCTCTGATGTTATTACCTCTCATAAATTACACCCAGTAACCTCCCCCTCTCTTATTTTTTTAATAACTTTTCCTTCCTTTAATGTCTCCTCCTAAGTTATTCCAACCTGGATGTTTTTAGCCCACTGCAATGCCAGGCATTGTCTTGTGTTAGGCTCACAACATGGAGCAGTCCTTGTCTTCTTTTTGTCGGTCAACATATCAAACCATAAATGACATGAAAAAATGACAGATGAAAATGTGATGTTTTGTTGTTGGCCATTTTCCCCTCACTAGTCTTTTCATATCTGCTCACTGTGGTTCAGGTGATGAGAAAGAGCACATATGCAATGACCTCATAATTTGATTTAACATTTTGTTTAATTTGCATTATTTCATTCATTTGTATTTAGAGTTGGTGATTGTATGTGGACTGTAATGCATACATTGGTTGTCAGCAGTAGTCAGTGTATTTAAATTGGCCGATTTAAAGTTACCCTGTGGAGGTTTTGACCACTGGTGGCATTATAGATCAAGTAAGAAACACTGGATGTAAATGTATAACGGTTTGTTTACAAGAAAGCTCCAATGGGTATCTTTAAACTTTAATCTGCGCTAAAGATTATAATAAGCTGATGGACCATTAGTTAGTAAAACACACATTAGCCCATTGTTTATATTTTCACACAGCATTTGTTGTGACAGCTGAATGGCATTTTCTTTGTTTTGTTCCTCCTTAGATGAATGGCCTGAATGGAATCCAAAGAGAAGCACAATGGATGCCCGAACCCTTCGACACACTTGCTTCTGGTTTTGTCTCCTCTTCCTCATTCTCCTGGCACACCACCCAGTCCCTGACCAGAGGCTCCTCTCTGCGTACTCCCCCCTCTGTTCCTGTGTCTACGATGTCCTCCAACACTCTCCCTTCATCCTTCTCCCTCCAGTCATCTGCTCTGTCAGACCTGCAGGCACTTGATTCATCCTCCTCTTCCTCACTTTCCACCCCATCACCGTTCACCTCCTCCCTGCTCCCGCCCCCTCCGGTCCCGTCTCGTAGCCGCTCGCAGGAGACACTGCGTGCTTCCCCTGGCCCCCTCCCGACTGACTTGCTTCCTGCCCGACCCAGCAGCACCAATCCCTTCACAGGCCCACTGGCGCATCAGCAGCACCGCTCACTCACCCCGGACTTCAGCGTCCAGCTTACCGCCCCGAAGCCAAACATTCAGAGGAACATGTCTGTTCCTACTCAACCACTCATCCCCACCCCTGCTCCAGCAGTAGCCCCTACTGCTGCACCCACCTCCCAGCTACAAAGGACCATGTCCCTGTTTGGTCCATCATCCACTTTTAATCCTACACCTGCTCCTGTGCTCCCCCTCGCCCCATCTCCTGTCCCCTTCTTGCCTTTGGCACCACCCTCCTCCATTCTGCCTGCACTTCGTGGCCAGCCACCTCCTCCAGGAGCTAAACCGACCCAGCATTGGGTCACTTTTGATGATGATTTGGATTTTCAACCTCCAACTAAAACACTACAAGCCCCCGTCTTCCCTTCCAGTTCCCTATTGTCCCAGACTCAGACTCGGCCCTCCCACTCTGTGTTTGACTCAGAGCCCGACTGGTTATCCTCGGCCCCTTCAGTGTTCCCAACTCTCCCTCCTCCCATCCCAACTAGAACTGTAACCAGTAACCCAAAGCTCCCAGAGGGACCCAGTGACGACTTCTTCTTCCCCAGGGAGTCAACAGAAAGATAGGATCACTCTTAATATGTAAAGGGCATATCCAGATATGTATAGATATATGATAAATGTGTATATGTTTGTGTGTATGTACAAAAGAGACAGTATTTAAGAAGTATAGACCAATCCCCTTCTGAATCGCAGAACAGGATTTATATCTCGAGCAGTAACGTGAGAGGTGTATGAGCCTAAACGTGTTCTTCTTTACCACAGGGATGTCTGCTTGTTCTCTGATATTACCGTTTATTTTAATATATGAATCGTTTTGATGTTTATTTTTATTCATGGCAGCAAACCTGTGCCTGTGTCTACAGTATAGAGTTATATATAGTACATCTACACGCACAAATAATTTGTTTAATCACCTGTGCAATATTCAGACATTTTCTGTTTGGCTGTGCAGCATTTGCCTGTGAGGTTCAGTGCTACCTTGGCATTTGCTACATTCGCTGACACACTGCAGTTCGTATCCATTATTTTGACTAACCTGCACATCAGAGCGTGATTCTCAGAGTAGAGGGTAATCTTCTACCTTCTCACTTTACATGTAGCAGAAGGTTATGCACTGCAGGTTTTACATTTGCCCCCAAAATAGTTTGTTGTAAGTTTTGTTCTGTTCTTTTGTGTCTGAGGGGACAAATTTAAAAGTCATATTGTGCACTTGCTTTTATCATGAATGTACTTAATGTTGCACTGGGTTTTGTCATCGCTTAATGCTGACGTCACAGCGTGAAAAAGAACCGCACGAGTCAGCGTCATAGTCAGTCAAACTGTGCACTGTTCTCTCTCTATTCTGCCATCATTCTTGTCAGTGGTCTGTTACGATTAGCTGAATATATTTTGTAGCTCTACTGTATATCGAAACCTATACATAGTGATTATGTATAAATGTATGTTTTCAACATGGAAACTACTCGCTAAATGTGCGTTTGTGATGACCGTATCAGTGGTTTGCACAATGTTACTGATATGAACTGAAAGGCTGTATTCTCTCTTGTTTGTATTCTTGCTGATAGAAATGAGAGCCTGTGGACTGAACAGATGACATTTCCACCTCTGTAGTGTTTTGATCCTTCTTGATTCATCCAAAGCATTTAACCACACTATTGTAAATTCAAAGAATGTGGCGTGTGTATACTTCTGTTACTCAAAGTTCAAAGATGGTGTGATTTGGGTCCGTGGACATGGCAGCAAGGACAAGCCATGCATAATAATAATAATAATAATAATAATAATAATATAATAATAATAATGAGGGCACATTTTTTTTACTTCAACTTTTGTTAATTACAAAAGCCATGCTTTTAATTTCTAAGAACATTTACGCTAAATAATCTATTGTTGATACTGTGGTGAGAAGTAATGTGTTGTGTTTGAGGTGCATATCGTCTTGTCGTGTCTGACAATGTTTGTGTTTTGGATGTGAGTGTGTGTACAGAGTTAAGAGTGGAATATCAGAGCTTTTCCCCTAAGGAAGTCTTCTCTTTTACATGCACACAGTGTATTAGCTTACAGATTCTGAACTGACAGCCACTGTATTCACACGCTTATGGCTGTAACTGCATTTCCGCTCTCCAGCCTTCCAAGGGCTGTGGACTGGCTTCACTGTATGCAAAAATGTTAACAATACAAGACAAATGACTTTTTCACAAAGCACCCACCACCTGAGCGAGAATTCCCCCGTAGCAACACTAACGGAAGACTATTCACCACCTTGACTGAATATACAGACTCAACTACACTGTATGCTTAAATGCATGACCAGATTCTCAGTTCCAGTTGACTGTTTGTGTCCTTCCCAGGCGCAGCATTGCCCACATTCCAGACAGTAGTGTGATTTGAGTTGAGTGTTGGGTGTCAAACTGTCCTCAGCGTTTGCAGATCCACCTGTGATATCTAATCCATAGCTGTTTCCTCCAGTTGAGAGTAATTGTTACTGAGCCTCGCTGATTTTGTAACCATTCATGAGGTGTGTGTGGTGTTGTCAGAGGTGATCTGTCTGTATTTGTCCCTGTACTACCTACTACTCTTTCACTGCTGTTGAGTTGTATTATTTATGGTCTTAAAAGCATGGAGGATAAAACATTTGACCCAAGAAAGTACCAACTAATGCTTCTGCACTTTGTTTAAACACAATGTAAAATCAGTACAAATCTGTGTTCATTGCACTGAAAGCAGTAGATATCTATGTCAGCAAGTGTATCAGGTTGCATTTGCTTACATGTGGATGTCATCTCTAAAATGCATTTATTGTGTTATCCAAATGTGTGCAGTAGATACTGTATCTGCATTAACAGTAAGGGACTAGCCAGCGCTTTGTGTCGTGTTCAAGATGAGATTTTATAGGAAACAAATTGCACCTTTTGTGAGGTTGGTGTCCCGTTTTATGGCTATAATCCATAGTAAATAAAGAGCCTGTGTTGTTGAACATATTCTGTATTAAAGAGAAAACATGAAGCTGCCATTTGTGTCAATATCCAACGTTCCATATTTTAAGTGCACAGCTGATTGCACATTTATGTATGAAGCCGTTTATGTTGTATGTATGCAAAAATAAATGTAAGTTGACCCTGAATGTAGATTTTTGTCTTTTCTGACTGCAGGCTTTAACTTTATTGCACATTGTAAGAAGATATACCTATCATACCATTCTGAAATTGTAGTTGTACAGACGTGTGTGTGTGTGTGCGTGCGTGCGTGTGCGTGCGCTGCCCTTTTCTATCCCAACATCTTTTAGTAACTTCTTCATACTTAATTCTAAAATTTATCACGTTACTCATAAATAAAATGATGACGTAAATATGATTGAGAGTTTACTTTTAATTCATTCATGTTTAGCTAATTAATCTTGATGATGTCTTACTGTTTTTCTTTTCCATAAGTGTCAGCTAAACGGTGCTGCATTCCTTTATTTGGTTTGTCTCCTAATTTGTATTTTTGTGTACAGTATTTTTAGGCAAGTGGATTGTCCTTTTGTCTTCTGGTGTAGCAGGACAAGATGACCTATGTTCAATTCATTAATCTGCCCTGCTGGAATACCGTTGAGCAAGGCGCACCATCCCTATAGTTTACTAAAGGAAGATCTTCCTACTGAGTTGCAACCGGCCACAGTGTTGCCATCAGTTACCTGTAGAGGGCAGTAATACTTCTTGGATTGTTCTAACCTGCCGTAAATAGTTCACACGAGATGCTTGCGAGATCCAGATGCTTCTCTGGACCGATGCTACCGGTAAACAAAGTGTGAGCTCAGTCTGAACGTTGTACGTGCCGTCTTGTGCTTGTCGTTTCAATGCATAGCTAAGTGTTACCATTTCCAGTCACTGTAGATAAATTACCCTTTAACAGACCGAGACATTGACTGTAACACCTAAGTTATACTAGCTAGCTAACGTTAGCTAGTTTAAAGCTAGCTTTGTGTCTATGGTGTGCTCACGACTGTTGCTATGGTTACACTGTTTTCCCAAAGACCCCGGGCACTGCGTTACACGGACACATCTTCGTGTTGTGGTGGGTTTATTAAACAACAAAGTCGCATTCAACTTATATCCCTAAACGTCTCTTTTAGCTAGTAAACAGACGGTGAGCTGCTTTTGCAAGATGGTGCAGCTACATGTGAAGCGTGGAGATGAAAGCCAGTTTCTTTTCAACACCACTGTGGACGCGCCTGTGGAAACGGTGATCCAGCAAATTACAGCCATTTACAACGGAAGACTCAAAGTGGACAGAATATGTTCAGGTGAAAAAGACATGTCCCAGCGCTTTCTGTGCATACTGTAGGTATAGAAGCGTCAGTAGGCTCACATATATTGCTTTACTATTTAAACTGGGTAACTGTTTGCAAAATACCACTGGCTAGCCTTGTTAAATTAGTATAAAGAAGAGACAAGTAATTATTCACGTTTATTAGGGTGTAAGTAGAATGTGTTTTTATTCTTAAATAATTGACTGACTGGATTTTCTGTTGGAACATTTACGTTTTATATTTCATATTCAGTCTACTAGGATACTGTATATTGGCATTGACTTGCTTGTTCATTTGTGTACCCACAGAGATCCCAGAGCTGGCAGACCATGGCATCACACTGCCACCCAACATGCAGGGGCTCACAGAGGAGCAGATTTTGGAGCTGAAACTGAAGGATGAATGGGAAGACAAGTGCGTACCCAGCGGGGGGACAGTCTTTAGGAAGGATGAGATTGGGAGGAGGAACGGACACGGTGAGAATATGACTCTTGACTGTAGGCCATGTAGTTTTACAAGAAGACTCTGCTAAACCCATAACGTTGTCAGAAAGACCGGTCCTTTGCATGTGCTTGTAACTTTGAACTGCAAACCGTGACATGCGTGGACAGATATTTACACCTCCTATTCCTCTGATATTAAATTCCCTCTTGTGACTTGAAAACTCTGCAATTAAAGAATGTTAAAAATTGTAAGTATGTAATTCCCTTGTCCCATTTGATTGTGTATCCCTACTGTGAATAACATACAGATGCTACTATTGTACAGAACAGTTTTGTGAAGAAGTCCATTTGCCAAGCATTTCTTTTTAATTTGCATAAAAAACATGTTTAGCTTAATTTCTATGCAAGTAGGAAAAAAGACAATAACATATTTTGGTAATCTGACAATCCAACTCATTGCCTTCTACCAGCTCCAAATGATAAAATGAAAGAGGTGTTGATGAGAACCGTGGAGGAGGCAAAGGCACTGATCTCCAAAGTGAGTATTAGGGTAAACACTCAATCTGGGATTGTCTTGTTCAACAAGGGTCAATACGTTTTATTCAATCTGTCTCTCTGATCATCTTTCAGAAACAAGTTCAAGCTAACGTTTGTGTTACTATGGAGATGGTGAAGGAAGCCCTGGATCCGCTAAGGGGTGCTGTCATGATCGTGTACCCCATGGGGCTGCCTCCTCATGACCCTATCAGAATGGAGTTTGAGGGCTGTGAAGACCTTTCAGGAACACAGGTAAACAGCTAAACCTGTGTCAGTAATCAGCTTGTCCTCGCAGCTATTAGCTAATAGCCATCTGAAATTATTATTAAACAGGGGCATGAGTTACTATTGTTAATGTCTGTCTGCAGTGTCTCCTTGATACTCTCTTTTTCCTCCCTCTCCATCTGTCTGTACTTCAGGCATTTCTGCAGGTGATCACAGAGGACGAGTGCCAGCTATGGTGGGCTGGTAAAGAGATGCAGAGGGGGAAAAAACTGCAGGACTACATTGGCAAAAATGAAAAGACAAAGCTTGTGGTGAAAATCCAAAAGGTGAGAGCCATTTCAGCCAATCTGAAGGGAGTATTTGTGTGGTATATGGCAGGCAGTGTATGTGGTGTTTAGTGTTTTTTTGGTTAGTTTTGAGAATAACTAATTTATTAGTTGCCATTCCCTCCAGAAAGGACAGGGGGCACCAGCGAGAGAGCCTCTGGTCACTGATGAGCAGCAGAAACAGATGATGATGCATATGTACAGGAGGCAGGAGGAACTCAAGGTGAGAAAAAGGCTTAAGAGACAAAACATTCATACTTTTAAATAGGTGCACGCATTAAAAACCAGGTTCCTGTTTATACTGAATGTGCCTTTTGAACCATTTTTAGAAACTTGAGGAAGCAGACGATGATAGCTACCTGGACTCAGAGTGGACAGACAGACAGTCCCTCAGAAGACAGTTTCAAGGCCTCACCAACATCAAATGGGGACCAAGATAAAGACCACTACCATTGAGATTTCTACCTTAAAGCTGCTGCTCTGACCTAGTCCTTCACAGCTCTATATGCAAATGACTACAATGCCTTATCTCAATTCTGATATTAGTTTACTGTCTGTGTTATATGAGGTCTTCTGGAGAATATAAACAGCAGATGTGTTTATATGCCTTGGAGTAGTAACTGGATGATGACACGTGGAGGCCGATGCCATGATAAACCTGATTTATTTGAAGTTAAATCAGATCCCTGTATTCATTTACCGATTGTTTTTACCCTGTTGTAAAGTTACATTTTTTTATTGAAGATGTGCAAACAATTAAATTTCAGTTTAATCTAAATGTACTGTACATTTTAATTGATTGTAAAAAAAAAAATATGGTTTTGTTTTGTTAACATTCAACAAAGTTTCATAGGTAGTGATTCATCTGGAACACAGTTTTACATCCCTTGGATTGCTGGGACAAGGATGCTACACCTTTCCTCTCTTTGTCTCCAGTCAGTGGCTCTCACACACACTCACACACACACACACACACACACACACACACACACACACCCCTCTGAAAGTCGATGCTGCTCTGAGGCAGGAAGTTGCCACATAGTAGATGGTCGTTCCAGCTCTTGTCCCAGCAGGGATGAGGAAGTTGTAGAGTTCAAAGTGAGAGAGTTTAATCCCACCGAGTGGAACTGTTGACACAGTCGATGAAGTCACTCAAAGAGCAGTGGCCTGTTTCAAGGAACACTGCATTAAAAAAACATCCTGGATGTAACGTGTAGATTCAAAGGGTAATTAATTTTCTACATTCAAATTCAATCTGTGATATTAGGCTAAATAAATAAACTGACTTGACTGAACATGATTTATTTATTTTTTTTACAATTTTTGTAGCGGTAAACAGTATTTTAACCTGAAATCTGAACTTCATTTGTTGGTGGATGTGAATAAAAACATTTAAACAGTTACAGAATGTATGTGAGCTCCCATTTTACAGCATTAAAATCCTGTTTATCCTTTAAAAATGGCTAGTACTGCGGTTTCACCCAAATATTACACTTCACAAACTGAGCTGCAAATATGGCAAAACACAAGACACATTGCAAAAAAGGCTGGGAGCTGCTGCCAAGAATCCTGAAAAAATCCTGAAGGTGCTGAACAGGATCCATGGGTCACAGTTTAGTTAACATGAGCTGCCATTCATATAGGCATTCATCCATATCTCCTGTATGATCATCTCCCTGCGCTCAATCCTCTCCGCCCGTTCAGCTGCCTCGCTCACATAAGTCCCTTCCTCCCAGCCGAGTATCGCCTTCCTTTCTGCGGCTGAGATTAAAGAGCTTTCTGTTCCCTCTTCGTCATCATCATCGTCATCCTCCTCCTGGCAGCTGACAGCCTGGATATGAGACTTGGGTGCGAGTCTGTGATCTCCGAGCTGGCGTGATCTGCAGGTCACTCGGACCGATACAGCCAACAGTGTGAGCAGAAGACCAACACACACACTGGAGGTGAACAGCAGCCCTGCCATTTCTGGATGCTCTGTGTAGGAAGTGAAGAAAGAAGATGTGTATAACAGAAACAAACAAGGTTTATATGTGCATTCATGAGTGCATGCATGCATGAATAATGTTACCTTTGATGTAGGCATAGGTCAGGAGTGAGGTGCTCATCATTGCTCCTGAGTTGTCTGGCCTTCTTGACCCTTTAGGGAAATGCTCCTCCAGATCTGCAGGAGGAGCTGCTGTAAAATTTTGAATTATGATGTCAGATAAAATGGCACAGTAAACCTGGAATTGCAACAGATGGCATGGTTACCTTTTTCTGTGTCCACAGTAGGAAACGAGGTGGAGCTGAATATGTAAGGGTCTGCCTCTCTTAGTAAAGTCTGCGGTACTACTGAAAGGAAAACAGAAGAGACAGTCTTAATAATTGCTGTGGACAAATTGATACAGATTCTGTGACTGTGTACTGGTGGATCTACAGATGACCGTTCATCAGCACGCCACTTCACACACCCAACCAACATCTGCACAAACTGGGCCCGCAATGGAGTGAGTAACTCTCAAATTATCAATATATTCTGTCCAATTATGTTGACAACTGGTCTGCAAGGTTGACACAAATTGTGTTGTGCTAGATGGAGCCAACAGAGCCAGTCAAAAATAATTCTGTCAACCAGGCTGAAGTCAAATCTCCAAACGTTGATATATGAACAATGTTGCTGCATGACCTCACTGGCAGTTGTGCCAATTGCAGGAAGTTTACCAGGATGCCAGCCTCAACCCGCAAATCTGAGCTCACAATTATTTCCTGCTACTGTGTTATTTGGTGTGATATGATAAAAAACAGCTGATGGCTGAGATCAGCAGATAAGGTTCCACAATAGGAAATTACAAATGAATAAGGCAAAAACAAAAACCGACATGACGTGAGCTATGTATATAATAATATCACGAAAGCCCTTTCTTATTTTGAAACCTCTAATTCATCAACAGGCTAGTAATTGTATCTTGTGAATGAGGAAGCAGAAAGAGTCCTACCACAAGAATAGACCACACTGAGGTACTTCCTGGTTCCTGGAAAGCAGGGGTCCCTAAAGGTCTGGTTGCTTACAGCAACAGCACACTTCTGTTTGCTGTAGCAGGACTTGGACACCAAGTGTACAGCCTCGTGGTTCAGACACTCTGTAGGGAACAGCAAAGAGAAACT
The DNA here is from genome assembly GCF_008315115.2 of Sander lucioperca. Taxonomy (NCBI): domain Eukaryota; kingdom Metazoa; phylum Chordata; class Actinopteri; order Perciformes; family Percidae; genus Sander; species Sander lucioperca. Next base: position 16,134,207 of record NC_050185.1, on the reverse strand, counting down.
CAGAGAACCAATGGAATAAGGAACCTTTATGTGTGTGTGTGTGTGTGTGTGTGTGTGTGTGTGTGTGTGTGTGTGTGTGTGTGTGTGTGTGTATAATGCTCACTCAACTTGTTCACTGACTGTGTACTTCAGTTGAAATAGCCAAACCACTGTTTCAATGTTTTGAGTTTGGTTGTAGTTTAACTACAATGAAATCACCTTTTTGGCAGCCATGTGATTTTTTTTCCCCCAGCAAATATTAACTCAGTGCACCTGTGTTGGTTTAATGTCATCTCAAAATGTGCTTATTCTATAACAGTGTGTGCAGTCAATGTTGATATAAGTTACTTTAAAGCATTCTGTCATGTCATTGTAAAATTTGTATAATTTGGTAGAATTACTAACAAATGACAACATAATCTAGCCTTTATTTCAGACCATTCACGTATGCCTTTTTTACAGCAGACTCTGACTTGTCATACCAGGAACAGCACAGATGTACTCCGTAACATTAACGATGGTTGGGCCACACCCAAAATTAATACAGCCATTATTGATGTTATTAGTTATACCTGTGCTTTTTCTGCTTTGGCATGTCAAAATATCTGCTGTGAAAAAAGCAGACTGTGTAGTTTTTGCCTGTGTTTCTCTTTAATTTAGGCCACATTTCCCATAAATCCCCTATCACTTTGCGTTGTAAAGCAAATTTGAATGAACAGATTAGAGCTTCTATTTCCATTGGACTTTTACTCATGTCACCATCTGCATTTTTCACAGAAGACAACTTGGCATGTCACAGTCGGAAAAGTTGTAAATAATAAAAATTAATAACGGCTGAATTCCATTTAGCTGCTTTGGTTTACAGGGACACTTGGATATAACAGAGCCATCGTTAATGTTATTAGTAACATCTGTGATTTTCCTACAATGACAAATAAAAATGTCTGTTGAGCCATCGACACTACTTATTTTAGAGGGCACTACTCAGAATTCGGACACTCAAATCAAATGTCGGACAGTAAATATAGTGCACTACAGTATATAGAAAATAGGGAGTGACACAGCCCTATTGTTCATAACCCCTGAGCTTTGAGCAGCGCTCAAAGCTGCAATCTGACTTAATGAAACACCATCGTAACTGCAAAAAGACACCACTTGATGCTTATAATTAAAATAGTGATGGTCTTACTTGTTACAATTTCTATATTTTGCCTGTTGAAACTGTCAGAGTAGTGAAAACTATTACTTACAGCTTCCTAAAACTTTCCTATTTCACTATGTAAAGTAGTTTCTGAAGACATACATACATTCCTGGCTTAATTGCTCTCCTTGCAAAAGGAATCATCTGTTAGTTACCACCATATGCGAATACTGAATATCCCGTTGACTCACCAAATGGGGGTGGTCTTGTCAGGCGTGAGGGGCAGGTGTCAGTCTGGCCAAGACTTCTCCCATAGACGGCTGCATAGATGTTCAGAACCTTGGGCGGCTTACAGCGCAGAATCATCGTCTTCCCCTCACACACCACATGTCTTTTGTGTTCAGCTGAGCGAAGGGAAGAATCAATGAGGACGAAGAGGTGAAGGGGGTGATTGCAGTGGGAAACTGAGGGGTTAGGATGGGGGGGAGGGTTGAGATTTTTGTGTATAGCTGTGTAGTTATTTCATACTCATCCACCAGTAAATGTAAGAGAAACTGAGGCTGAAACAGGGAGCTTGAGTTGACTGGGAGGGGATATGACAATACAAAAGGTAGGGACAAATGGGAATAGAGCTGCTGGACTCACTTGGTTTACACTTGTAGTCCACATGGAGGTATTTGGTAGTGCCAGGACAGGGGTCCTTCCCAAACAGCAGGTGGTTGACAGGCAGCTGGCAATCTCTGTGGCTCTGACATTCCGACAGCAGCTTCTGCACAGCAAACACCAGGGACAGTCAGCATTTACCTTTTTTTATTTTTAACCTCTTTTACTTTGACGTTTCACTCCGCAGTGGGCACATTGTAAACCAGATGCAAGAAGAATGACGCACTAACTGGCAGACAAATGTAAGACAGTGGGCTGTGCCTTTAATACATCTACTATTAAACAGTCAGCTGCATTCACCAGCCAGCTCATCTAAGAGTTGTGTGTGTTCACGGCAAAACTAAAACACATATGTGGGGAGAAATGTTTTCAAGTAAGTGCAGCTAAAAACTGGTGAACACCAGCATACACAAGTGACCCAGTGAGAGTAAAAAGTGCTGTATTTGACAAACATAAAATGCACCTGTAGAGCAGTAAAAGCTGAGCAGCTGTGGTTGTGGGCTCTGAGCGGAGGGTCCGGATCTGCTCTACACAGCCGCGCCTCGCCGCTCCCATAGAAGGCAGACTGGATGGAGATGGTGGAGTGACGTGGACAGTGGAGTCGCAGAGGCTGTCCGTCACACGCTTGAGCGGAGTGACTGGTGATGATCCTGGACAGGTAGTCTGTCACACAAAAGGAATTGGTTAGGCTGTAATGCACATGGAAACATACAGATGCATTAAAGGGACACGCAATGAGTACATGAGTACTACTCAGCCTGTGGAAATAGTAAATAGTTAATATACAGTAGATGTCATCAGGGTTATCTCAGCTTGGATGATAAATAGGCTATATCTGTCTCTTGTGAGCTCCTAAACTCTAACTGCTCTAACTAATATACAATATAAAATTGCTGGAGTACTCCTTTAAATCCACTTAATCATATAAGGGATAGACAACCACAGGAACCCTCTAAGAGAGGGTGTGCTTCCAGGGGCCCCATTATATCCACTATTACTTACAGAGGTAGAAATAGTCACATATAAATAAACTAAATTGAAAAGGATTTTAACTTTGAGGCAACTTAATACCATTGAAAACCTTTCATTTGTTTTGTTTTTTCAATGTACTGCATCTGTGGTTTCGGATCATTTTGTCTGGCCTCTATGGAGCTCGGTTAGGTGTCTCATGTTGCTTTGAAAACGTACCCAATAAAGTGCTGACTGCCAGATCTCTTTCCTGGGTGGCAAACTCCGCCAACTGGCATTCAACCTAATATGACCCACCTTTGTTGCTTGGTGTGCAGTGTGTGATTAAGTTACCTCATATCAAAGTCCCTTATCTTAAGATGTTTACATTATTTGTCAAGGATTTTTGCAGAAATCAGAAATGATTGTTTTTGATTAGATGGATAGTTTAGATAAAACATTGGAAAACCACTGGCTAGTTTTTAACAACAACTCCAACATGTATTTTACTCCTCACACTGTATCTTTTACATAACCCCTTCTCAGACAGGTGTGCAGTTCCATGCCAACTCTCAAACAGATGCTTTGGGACAAATGGCTGGTATTTTAGGAACACTGGCAATGTTAAAAAAAGAAAAAAAAACTATTACCACCTTATCTTTTACACCATACACGATCTGTAAAAATATGCTTAACTCCCCCCACTGTAGCTTATATAACAGGGCATACTAAACCTAAGAAACAACTTTCTGTAATCTTTAACCATTGTCACCCTGATTTATCCCCCTCCTCCTTCCACTGCACCACCATCATCATCATCATCATCATCATTATCATACTTGAAAAGTCAGCCAGTCCAGTCATGCGTCTGGTCCACAGGAGTAAAGTCAGGTAGAAGAGGCTGTGGCTCCAGTCTAGTCCGTGGCAAGGACGCGTCCAGCTCATGACTTGCATCCCGTTTCTGAGATCATATTAAAGAGACTGCAAAATTCACTGTAGGCTGCTGAAAAGCGTCATCTTTTTATGGCCTACGCATTGGTTAAAAAAAAAAAAGTAGATAGAAAGTAGTAGGGAAAGCCATCGCTTCATCCATCTGTCTTCCTTCACAGAAAATATTACCAATGAAGCACAAAACAGCGCCTGTGTGCTGGTGAATAAGAGCAGCCCCTGTCCCTCTGCAGCGATGGACCACAGAGCAGGTTAGAAATAGCAGCTGCGCAACAAGTTGGTCAAAACTGATAGACGAGATGATTAACCGACGGGTGATACTCCCAGTCCGACTCTCCTATTGTTCAACACCGCAGATTTGTGAATAGATGCATGTGGAAACTGAAAGCGACTTAGAGTAACAGCTGAGTGGGAATTATGGTGTGGGCGTGGCATTTACAACTATTTTAAAGGCAAAAGCGGCGACACGCTCAATGGTATGACGCACTGGCAGCTCCCCCCCCCCCCCTCCTCCATGAGGCACATGTTTACTTTTTGGATTATGGCAAAATGCTTTCTTTATATGACGTTTCTTCTGTGCTTTCCTTCCTCTTCTTTCTTTCTTTCTACTACTATAAACTGACAAATTTATATGCGTTTTTTTAGGTCATAACACATAGAGGAATTTGTTTAAATACTGTGTAGGTAGAGGTCGTATATGCCCTTTGGGGAGTTTTTCCTCTCACTCCACATTCATTTTCATTATCATTTCTATGTCATATATGAATTAACATGTGCAAATAAACAAAAATCTAACTCAAAACGTTTTTTGGTTTTCTGTATTTGACTTAGAAAAATCCTGGCAGAGTGGCACAGCTCATATTGGTAAATCTTTTGTTTAAGAAAGCAACCCTCAAATTAAAAGCCAAAGATAGCTGCCTGCCAGTGACCAAAACATAGATAACAGTGTGTTAATGGTGCTTTGTGTGGGTCTGTGTGTGTCCCAAGTTGACTTCAATGGGATGATATTTTGATTCTGTTTCTTTTCATAAACTGTTGATGCCCTAACCATGGTGCCTTTGAATGAAGCAGGGGGCCTACTGGGTAAATTGCTCCCGGGCCCACATCCATGACCCACTCCATGGTAACCAGTCAATCTACAGGGTCAGGCTGCAGCACAGACTTACAACAGTCAAACTGACAGACGTTGGGGTCGCCATGCTCGGCTCCATTGGGGGAAGACTGGCAGGGGGAGGAACTGAGAGGTGATATTTTGCATACAAACTGGACAACAGCCCCCCTTGTTGGTTCCATTCTCTGTACTTTAGCTTTAGGCACCCAGGGAGTGGCTCCTAAACCTCTTTCATGTGCTGTTATCCCTCCAAAGCCTGTGGAATTTTGTTGTCAAACTCACAAAGTTTCCTCCACTTTGTTTTTAAGGCAAGAGACAGCCATGTAGGTTTTAAAAAAAAAAAAAAAAAAAAAAAAAAAAAATGTATAACTTGCACTTGAGTAAATGTACTCAGAACATTTTAGATTCATGTTAGAGCTATGGTAAAACAAGTTCTGAAATGCAGTGTGTAGATGTGTGGTCTCATGTAAACCTATAGAAATAAGAATTATAAAAACTATGTAATGTCATTTTTTTGTCCCATCGCATGGCTGGCGCCTGTCTGCAATCTACAATTCCAGTTAATGTCTTTACACTTCAGAGTAATGTAGAAATTAGATATAAGCATATGCATAATACAACTATTAGTATTTATTTAAATGTAAAGTGTTTGTTACTTCTGAAAAGATTTTTTCAAAGTTGCCATAAAGGTAATCTAAAACATATTGCATTTAGTTCCTCTTTAAAAAAAAAAATAAATCAAATAAACCCAACTCTCAGTTTGGGCAGACAGATGGATAATCAATATGCATTCGGCAGACAGACTTTGATCAAAGAACCTTTTAAACATGTCATGTTGTTAAAAGACAAACCCCCAATTAGATAGCATACTAGAAAATAAAGACAAAACATTTGATTAGTGTTAATGATGTTTTGCAACAAACAGGAAGAGGGGGAGATAAACCGAATAGGTCCAAAGAAAAGAAAGGTCTTGATTTACATTTGGCTCCTCGGGTGTGTCTTGAATTGATCATAAATCTAAATATTTTAAGTTTTCCTTCAAAGCAGAATTCCTTCAAAGAAATCCACTGTGGAGGAAAACACATGTCCACTCTAGGGAGGTTGCTTTATTTACTTATTACATTTAAAAGAGGAAGAAATATGTAAAAACTGTTAAAAATGCAGAAAGACAGAATGTCAGAGGAAACTATTTTTGACTTTAACTTCCCAAACTAAAGCTTTTCGGTCTTTAGAGGCAGACAGGGGTTGGCTGCAGCAAAACATTACAAAGAGTCACCAATACATAGAAACAATGACTTTATTATTCTTCAATCACAGATCATTTACAGTTCAAAACAGATAACATTTTAACATTACAAACATTTTCACTTGAAATCCATATTCATCTCCATTTGGGAATCAATTGCCGCCTGTAATTGGGGAAAGACAATGGCATTAAAATAAAAGGTAAGCAGCCACATCCCATCCATCATCAAATAAACTGTTAAGATACTCACCAATTCTCTTTTTGCTTCTTCTATTTTCACTTGAGCAAGAGATGGGCTCTGTTGTGGTTTAGAAGGTAAAAACATTTCATAAAGTCAAATACAGAAACAGAAAGTTGTTTCCAAATATCTAAACATGATACACCCATTTCTGTCAAGTTGCTTTAATTAAGTCTAATTTACACACATAAACATTACATTTCTTAACAAAAAAAGGCCATCATACAAATATTTAGGATATTGTGAAAGCACTTGTTGTTGGACTGTTACAAGACAAACTGAAAAATATTGTATTGTATTGAATGTGAAACTGTATGTTGTCTTGTACACCTATGCTTTTCTTGGCCAAGTCGCTGTTGCAAATGAGAACTTGTTGTCAACGGCCTACCTGGTTAAATAAAAAAAATAAAAAAGATAAACGTACCGGGCTTAAGTCCATGTAAGGCTCCAGTTTCTTTTTCAAAGGGATTATTTCTTGTTTCAGCGCGGTGGCTTCCTACGGAGAGAAAAATAAGATGAAGCATTTTAAACCCTGAAAGCAGAAAGTGTTACGTTTTCATAACAATGGTGCTTGACTGTTGCATGTGTAACAGCTGAAATTACCTCAGAAAGCTGCACAATAGCCTGGTGGGTGATAGACTTGTCCATGTTCCTGGATACAAGTTGAGCCTGCAGGATTGATAGATGAGAATAAAACAGCCAACCAAAGCTGATTATTTTTTTTATTTTATATATATATATATACATACACACAAGTTTGGGGTCACTTAGAAATTTCCATTCCACTCCATTATAGACAGAATACCAGCTGAGATCAGTTGCATTGTTTTTTTAACCAGGGCAGCAGTTTTCAGATTACATTATGTGCTTACATAATTGCAAAAGGGTTCTCCAATGTTTTCTCAGTTAGCCTTTTAAAATGATATCAGATTAGTAAACAGAATGTGCCTTTGGAACATTGGATGAATGGTTGCTGATAATGGGCAATGTAGATATTGCATTAAAGATCAGCCACTTCTTTCTACAACAGTCGAGAACCCTTTTGCAATTATGTAAGCACATAATGTAATCTGAAAACTGCTGCCCTGATTAATAATTAAGCAATGCAACTGACCTCAGCTGGTTTTCTGTCTGTAATGGAGTGGAAATTTCTAAGTGACTCCAAACTTTTGACCGGGTGTGTGTGTGTGTGTGTGTGTGTGTGTGTATATATATATATATATATATATATATATATATATATATATATATATCTATCTATCTATCTCTGGTCCCTACTGACAATGATACCAAGGGTGTTAACTGTTGAACCTGTGTGTAGCATCATCTCTGTGCTCTAAACCAGAGGCAGTAACTTGATGCCCCCATTATACCCAGGTCAAACTACAGTCTGTCTTTGTTAACAAAATAAAACTCCACAGAAGAAAGGGCTATGGCATGCCAGGAGGTTATTTGCTATTTTTCAGAGAGCAATTTCTGCACATTTTTAAAAGCATTTTTGGCATTTTTCAGTGGCAACATAATTAAGCATATTTTGCTATAAGAAAATGTTTAGCACCTTAAGTGTGTGTTAGAACTTATTTCCCATTGCTAGGTACTTGCAGAGGGTTTTCTAGAAGACTCTCCTCATCATCTCCATCTTTCTCCCTACTAATTGAGTATTTTTATGCCATTGGTTGTTTGATTTTTTGTGTGTGACTCGTGTTGATTTCCACTTTCTCTTACTGGTGGGCTGAGGACACCAACAATTAATGCCTCTTCAGGCTGCATAGCAAGTTGTCATTAGAACAATTTTGCTTAATTTTCTCACCCAGAGCAAACCTCCTGCTAAGATATGAATATTTGACCATAACAGGGCAAAATGTAAAACTCTTACATATCTTGGCATTTTCCGGCCACCTTATCATTTTCAATAGCAGTATATTGTACCATGCATCAGCCCCTCAATGCACTATGCAGCTGTTACAGATACAGGTATAACACCACAACATACTTCTGCCCTCTCCCGTCTGCTGCTGAGCTCTTTAACCTTTGCCGTCACAAAATCCATGTTGAGCAGCCTCTCCTCCGCTTTAGCGCTCTCCACTGACTGTGATTTGATAGTTTTGTTGATATCCCTGAAGACAATAAAGAACACTGATTACAGGTGACATACAGTATGTGACAGCAAATGGTTCATGTCTGTTGTAACTGGATTTGCCTACACACAGTATGTCATAGCCCAGGACTGTGTGTTTGTTTTTTACTATAACAATGGTACAACGCAGTAGTAATATCAACATGCTAAAGTCATCATCCTCTGCATCCATGTTCTTACTCTTGTAAGTTGCTCCGCAGCACTAGAGTAACACCAAGTCTCTCTCTGAGGGCCCTGAGTTCCCTCTCAAGTCTCCTGTTTGACTTCTCTTTTTCCAGCAGTTCGTTGGTGAGGTTGTTCATTGCTGGCATAAAGCTAGACGAGACATAAAAATCCAACTGTGAAACCTCTCAATGGTAACTCTCATGTCTTTAATCAGGGAAACTACTGTCGAGAAAACACACATAAAATAGACATAAAATTTCAACAGTGCAACAACAGGGTACCTGCCCAGTGATGTGTCTCTGACTCCAAGTACCATGGCAGTGTCCACTAAAGCAGACAAGTAGTCAGCAGCAGGCTTTGACAAGCTTGCACAGGACAGACCTACACCTTGTAAAAGAACATCACGGAGATGAGCACCTAAACGGAGGAAACACAGTTCAGTTCTGTAAAATGCTGTAAATGTGTTTGCTGCGTGAATGTGTGTATTACACTTGACAAAACTGCACACAGTAAAGTGAAGCATGTAAAGACACCGAATTGAAGGTTTGTAACAACTTGGGTCTTATTTCCAGAGTTTTGGCCATCATTACGTAAAATAATTGCTGAGATCTGGGTGGCAAATTGCTAAAAAGTCGTCCATGGGACAAGAAACATAAGTGATCCCACTTTCGCTTGTATATTTTCCTGTGTAATGAAGTAACATTACTGACAGTTCAGGGGGAAAAAAAAGGCTAAATGGTGGCTTGTTTACAAGCTGTCTGATTAATCGTGTGTCTTGCCCCATCACTGTATTGCAGCGATGTCACTGTGTTTCCAGATTTCAGCTATTACTTTAGTGAGTACAATGTTATTCTAACTGAGGGAAATGATGATGGGAAAACCCTACTCAAATAGGGACCGAGTTGTAATAAATTGGAGTTATCCTTTAAGATAAGTGTTCCGGATATGTTTAAATCACCGACTAAAAGCGACTTTGCATCAAAACTAGAAGTCCGAATTTCACTGCATCTAGCTCTACTACGCACTCACCCTCAGCCTGATACTCTGATGTTTTCTGTTTGAGGTCTTCTGTGAGGAGAGCTGTGTCACTGCACCGGGCTTCACTGGACTGTGCCAGCTGGTACAAGATGTCGACAGTTCTTGTGTTGACCTCAAAGTGTGGCACCGGCTGATCTCCAAACACTGCGCTGAGCCAGCTGTTCACCTGAGGAGAAGGGTAACATTTAACTAAAGCCACGGCAGTAGCTAACTGCATTAACTTATAAAGGGATGTTAGCAAGACACTGAATGTTAACGCTACCTTCTTTATCTTTTCACACATGGCGACTGAAAAGGCAGCAGCAACCACAACTAGCTACCTAAAACTTGTAGGTGGTCCCGCAGCCCTTAAGAAAAACAACAACAATTTTCGCTTTCAGCTGTTTTCGCGCCACCCAAAATCATTCTAATAACTTCCGGGTTACAAGGCAATGTGAAGATACATCAAAGAGCCACCGTCTCTGGATACATCATGGATGTATTAAGATAAGAGATATATCCATGAGACGAAGAAATGTCCTCGCTACTTTTTATAACAACGATTTACATTTTTAAATTAAATAAAAATGGACGATAAAATGAATAAATAAAGCCAACAATGTGACGAATTACGTAAACAGAAAATATTAACAAAGTTTTTCCGGTTCATGTTTCCTTTTTGGCTCCCAAAGATAAACATCAGGTCAAGACAGTTCACGTCGGTTCCTCTGATATAACCTTTTCACACTAAACTGGAAACGCTAAGAGTAGAAATTGTCACACTTACAAACACTAATGAAAAAACGTGGAATTAGAACTAAATGAATGGAATGAATGAATAATCATTGTTTTTTTGGTGATAATAATTTTCATTGTATTGGCAAAGCAGAGAAAGAGAAAAACATCTGCTCCTCGACCAAGATCAATCGATCATTACAGCACTTAAAATATGGGTAAATATAAAATCAATTCAATATATCCCACATAAGTTATGGCTCACAGGTCTATTACGAAAAAGAAGTAGAAAGAAAGAAGGAGAAAATGTAAGGGAACAGAATAACCACAACCATTAACAGCAATACAAAAAAGATGTAGCCTATACATTTTTATTAAATAAATCAGTTGACTTACCCAGGTCAGTTGGGTAAAAGGAATCAACATCAATAACTTTCTTTTATCATGTTTGTTAATCATGTAGTCTAATGTTTCTAATTGTTCATATAAGGTCCTGGAGATGCATGTTGTATGATTAGAGATGGTCACAAAAAGATGGGATTGGCTTGACCATATTTGAAAAATTTGAAAGCCACCAGTTCATAAAAAACAAACAAACATTGAAATGTTCCGAGTATAAATAACATATTTGATTACATGTAGACACATAAACGCTCATTCACTCCCGTTTTTTAAATGAAGTATTAGATTACATTAAGACAAAAAAGAAAAACAAGTGTCACGGTTATTAGTTTTCTAGGCCCTTCTCTAACAGACGAAAGCGGAAGTACACACAAATAACAATCTTGCGTCGTATGGATACTTCAGGGTTCTCCTCTTCACTGTCAACCACCCGCGTAGTTCGAAACAGCTTGGTGGAAATGGCGGCGAGACAGTCGTTACAACGCCGACAGAAAAGTATAAATACTACGTTTGAGTCCAGTATAGACTCCACCGCCGTCGAAGAAAAGTTGTTTGGCCAAGCAGAGGAGGAGGACGGTGACGACGACGGACCTGTAGTCTTCATCTGCGGGAAGTGCAAGTTGCCTGTTGGGGATTCAATGTCCTGGGATGGAAGTGAAGACTGCCAAAACCAAATACGACTGAAGCGTAAGGAGGTTTAGCTTGCTTGCTTTTCTTCATTTAGCGGTAAAACTGAATGATTTTGCATATAACGTTACAGTTAAATCAGTTGGGTGATTCCCCCCCCCACCAATATCTTTCCACTTTTTATAACTGGAAGTTAGCTAACGTAAGCTTGTTATTGCAGTTTTAAATTGTATGAAAATGGTGCATTCATAGGCAGTTGTAGAGGTTGGGAACTTACAAATATGGACGTTAACGTTATCTCAATAATATGAAGGCTGCACTACGCTGCTGACACGTTTGTGATGTTTTGGTTGTAGGGGTCACTGACAACGTCGTGGTTGGAGAGGACTCTCGCCTGCATGAAGCAAGCAAACGATCTCTCTGGTAAGAAGGTTCTGCCCATTAGTGAATTCGCTAGCTAAGTATTCAAATTCTTTTACTTAAGTAAAAATACCAATACAACAATAAAAATACTCTTATTACATTAAAAAAAGCTATGCATTCAAATATTTACCTGAGTAAAGGTTCAGAAATAATATCAGCAAAATGTTCTTAAAGTATCAAAATTAAAGTGCTCGTTAGGCCTCAGGATTGCCCCTGTCAGAGCTATACTAGTATATATTATATCATTGGATTATTATAACCGATGCTTAATCTTTATTTTATAGTCTAGTATAGAGGGATGTCATTTGAAATGCGTTATGTTTTGTTGGGTTGTTCAATCTATAAGAATGCATCATATTTTGTAAAATGTTGTATGTTAAATCTTAATCTGCAAAGTAACTAGTGACTATAGCTGTCAGATAACTGTAGTGGAATATAAAATAAAAGTACTTCTAAATTGTATTGAAGTACAACACTTTAATAAATGTATTTACTTAAATCTGATGGGCCAAACTGTTCTCTTTTTTTTCTTCTGTAATTTTCTCTTCGCAGTCTGATCGTGGATCTATTCTGTCGAGGCTGCAGCTCTGTGCTTGGTATGGTTTACGCATCCACGCCTAAGAACCTGGACCACAAGAGATTTGCATTCTGTCTCAATGTAGCAGACATTGACAGGTATGTTTAGGGCTGGGATTGCACGAATGTTTAAAGACACATACATCAGTGTAAATTTTGTTTAATGGGATTTAGATCATTTTTTGAAGAGAGTGAAATGATCACAACTGGACTGTTGACTGTGAAGAATGTTGTACCTGTGAAGTTATTTCACAAGATTACATTATGTGAGAAGAAAATTGAACAGAAATTGTCGCCTTGTTTACTGTATATAAAAACGTGAGTATAAGCATCTATTTTGTCTTAAAACTTGAAAACACGGACCCTTATTTATAAACTGGTATTAACAAATTTAATCTTAATGACATCAGCGTATTCTCATAATCAAGTAGAATCATGTAGAAATAAAAAGCCTACTTAGATGTGGAAAATATCCTATCTTGACTAGAGATGTTCCGATACCAGTATCGGTATCGGCTCCGATACTGCCTAAAACGCTGGTATCGGTATCGGGAAGTACTGGAGTTTATGCACTGATCTGATACCATGTAATAAAGCCCTAAAGAAAATCTACGTTAAAGCAGTTTATTTATGTTCTTTTTCCATTATAACTGACTGTCAAACTGGATAATAAAAGAAAGTTCTGTGGCATTTATTGTTTGTGTTTGTTCATGTTTCACAAAGAGTTTAACCTGAGCCAGACCGACAACAAAGATAGAAATAATATCACATCCATACAGGGATAGTAGTATACAGTTGTTATAATAAAATATATGACACACTGGTATCGAATTGGTACTCTGTATCGGCCGATACACAAGTTCAGGTATCGGAATCGGTATCGGGAAGCAAAAAATGGTATCGGACCATCTCTAATCTTGACACACATTGTCTAGCTATAATTTGGTAGTGTTTATGGTTGGGGTATTGTATGGAATTCCACTAGTTGTAAAGCAGTTAATGGCATGCATCCCCTGTTGCACTCTACTATTACACTGTGAATCTTTTTCAGCTATGTGCTTGGCTCTGCAAGCCAGATGCTGGCAGCAGAGGGCCCCAAAGAGCAGCCAGTCACACTGGAGTACAGAGGCATTGTTGAACAACAGCTGACAGAGGTAAATTACTGCTGCTGCTTTTTCTTTGTCTTTGGTTTTCTCAGATATTGTATCAGTGTGAGAAAAATGTTTCATCCGCTGAGCAGAAAGTCTGCCCTAAAACCTCACTGCAATATGTACTATCTCTCCAAACACAGGTTCGGTTTAGTCCTTTAAAATTGTATTGTTGTGTAAAAATGGCTGAAGAAAAACTACAGATCTGTCCTGCACATTGCCAGTTATGAGTCACTGTTCTCTGTGTTGCATTGTGTTGCTGACAGTGCTCTCACATTGCTTTAGAGCAGCTCTCTCATTGATTATCAATGCACAGGTTGTACTAATGATGACATCAGCTTAGTACTGGGAAGCCCTCACTCCTGTGACGGGCAGACGTTTATATCAGACATTACCTCATCTCACCGTGTCATCCCCGGCAAAGTGACTTCTTTCTCATACCGTTTTAGATCAGATTAAAATAAAGAAGTATATTTTCAGTACGCATCAATCATAGCATCCATTTCTGTTTATAATTTTCTGTAGGTTTTAACTTTTAAACCCTTTGAAAAAAATGTTTGACACATTAGTGTTGTTGTTATTATAAAAATGTAGATGGTACTTACATTTTTCACTGGAATAGTGTTGTGGTTTGCAAAGTTCTTCTAAATCATCCTTTGTTTAAAACATATCCACACAGCCACAGATTGACCAGTAGGTGGTGCTAGTGTGCCGGAGCACATGGCAGCCCTCCCACACTCTTGCACCAAGGACAATAGATGTGATGGGGAGCATGTTGAGGAATCTTTGTTAGAGGAAAAACATGTTTTGCCCATGAAGTGTCTTTGTCACTATAGCTGGATGTATGCATGGCATTTTGTTTTATTTGGCAGTGAATTTCCTGCAGGTGACAATTGACCATTGTGTTATGAGATGTAATCTATGTAACACTACTGGTTATAAACAAGGAAAAAAAAAACATTGCATGTCAGCAATAGAACATTAGATGTGCCTTTTATTCCTCATGGAGATGTCATGTCTGTGTATTGGCACACCAAGTACCGTGTTGTTTTTTCTGTCTGATAGTTTCCATGTATAATTATCTTTTCTCTTTGAAGCCACTTTTGTGAACCTCCAAGACAAATACATTTCAGAATGGATCAACTCTTTAGTTCATCTCATCCAACAAAGCCCACGTCACTGATATAATAATGTTGTTACACCATGTGTCACTCCAACAAAGGAGTGCGCCGTAAAATGAAATGAACAGGCTTACCTCATATTCTCTTACCACTTAAATCCACCTCGTCATCGACTGTGTTTAGTCGCTGTGTGGGTAGGCTGAAGACTAATCTGACTATGGTTACGCGCTGATTGTATTAATTTTAGGTGGCTTTATAGCCATCATTCATTGTTAGTCATTGGCACATTCTATGAAGATTATAAAGGCCTTTGACTAGGTCAAGAATTAAAATCTGTTTTATCACGTTTGTCAACATAAATCTTTATGGCTTTTTCACTGACAACTACTATAATTTCTTTCAGTCACCATTGTGTTTGAGTTCGGGCCCTAAGCTGTTTTGCCAGCAGTCTAGTTTTCTAGACAAAATTTTGAAATAGCATTTCCAATTTATGTGGTTTCTAACGGCTTGTCCATCCACAACTCATGTAGGTATTGATACTTTTGGGTGTACCACTATAAAATCTGGAGAGTTTACTCCCCGGAGTCCTTATGTTTCTTTTCTCGCCCAGAATATTCCCTTTGATTAGGGTGGCACCAAGATCTTGGTTGCAGCTGTCACAGTGGTCCTACGTTCTGTGATGCCCTACAGTGTCCGGCTGCGTCCTGCTACGTCCACCCATGCTCTGCTGTGCCACGCTACATCCTGTAACACCCTGCTATGACATGAACTACTACGACTACCATTTGTAGTCACTGTTCCATTATCTTTATTGTGATTATTATTGCCACTGTTCAGCACATCCCCAACCGGCACCGTCAGACACCGCCTACCAAGAGTCTGACCGAGGTTTCTTCCTAAAAGGGAGTTTTTCCTCACCACTGCTAATGCTTGCTCTTGGGGGAATTACTGGAATTGTTGGGACTTTGTAAATTATAGTGTGGTCTAGACCTACTCTATCTGTAAAGTGTCTCGAGATAACTCTTGTTAGGATTTCATACTAGAAATAAAATTGAATTGAAAGCTGTTGATCAGAAAGTTTTACAGCCGACCAATTTATTTCTTCTTTTTCTTCTTCTAAAAACGGTAAAATAAGTATAATTGATAATAAACACTGCAGTTCCTCGAGACCTAAGTAAAGTTTCCATGTCTTGCTTCTCAACTGCTGAAACAGGATTGGTAACAGTCAGAACTGGAAAAAAGAAAAACAACAAAGCAGTCTACGGTAGCATGGGGAGAGCAGAGGTCAGTTAGAAAAAAAACTCCCAAAAAGGATACGAAAGGGTTACGAGGATATAGTTCTTTTGTGTGCTTGCGTAATTGCAATGTGAAACCGAGACTTACCGGATCAAATGTATCAATGAAAAAAACAGAAACATGAACCTTGGTTCGGACTTTCAGGTGTGAAAAAAGCCCTCGGTATCAGTAGTTCCAGCAGGTATCGTCACTAGTATTACAATGTCCAACGATACCCAGCCCTGCACTCTTTGTCCTCAGCTATACTCTATCTGTTGAAGCCGCCATAGTTAATGTATCATGTCTGTCTGTCTGTCTGTCTGACTCGTAGACACTTGTTTGGGTTTTTCATCTTGTACACTCACTGACCTGTCTCCCCGCCCCCTCCCACTCCCTTTTTTTTCTCCCCCATTGCCCCCCCCCCTTCATACCCATCTAACCCTGATCACTTCCCTTCTGGGTTTCGTCATTCTCCCTCACTATTCTCCCCCTTTTCCTATTGTCTTTACTCCACCCGTCTTTCTTCCTCGCTGCTTTCTGCTGCTCCCTTTATTTCCCACCTGTCCTTACTCCTTACTCTTTACTCATTTTTCTGCTGTTCTGCCCTTGCTGTTCATCTTCACATGCCAATCCGGCCCTTTTTTTTTTTTTTAAAACCTTCCCCATCTCTCCTGTCTGACCCCATCCTTCCCAGATGAAAATGCTGGTCATGTCCATGGCACAGAGGCTGGAAGAGATTGATGCTGGCCTTCAGGAGGAATGTGATGTGGCATGACGATGATGAAGAACGTCACTTTGTCTGGGTGGGTGCTTTGTCCAGGTGTTGAACGTGACTTCTCGCCCGTACCTTTTACAGTAATGTTTCCTCCTCTAAGTTTCATCTCAACCACATTCCCTCAGCCACACGTTTTGTCCGAGCCTCACCTTGCACACACACACACACACAAACACACGGCTTCCACTCTGCTTTGTCCTGATTACCGACGGTGAAACAAAGACTGCCTGCACATGTAATCAATCATGTTGTCAGCGTGGCTCCTGTGGCTCATGGCACCATCTTCTCTGTGGGTCTCAGTGCAGAGTGAATGTACGCTGTGAGCAGAATGTTTATTTGTGCAGGATTTCATCAGGCAGGCTGCAAACTCAGCAAAATGCAGCATTGATCTGGCCACTCGATTCCACACACTTTTTTTTTTTTTCTTTGTTCTGTTCCTCAAGCATGGAGCCTTGAAGGATTGATGTGTATATATGCTTTTTTATCGCCTTGTTGTGCCCAGAAGTGAACAACATTTGATGAATTTGGATTGAAAAAGACACACTCAAGCACAGTATTGGCTATTCTTTTAGTTAGGAATCATCTAAAGACTTTTCTGTCTTTTTATTTTATTTTATTTTATTTTTTTTTTCAAATATTGCCTGAATTTTCTTAAATGGGCAGCAATTTGCATCTCTTAATTTGTTATTACATTGACTCATTACTGGTTTGTTTTGTTTGTTCATAGTTGTACAAGCTTCTATTGTCTTAAGTATGTTTGTGTAATAAAGACATTTAAAAAAAAAATGCATTTTAATATTACTAATATTTTATTAGAATTTACAATATTTATTATGTCAGTTTTATATAAAGGAGCAAACCAAATAAGACAACTTTAAATTACCAGGATGATCTTTTTAAATGTTTTTTCTTTGACTTTGTGCAGTAAGATTGTTTGGGGCTCAGTGGCTCATCCTGCTTTGTCTAATTAGAAGTATTTATTGGATTTAAGAGTTAAACAACATGTTTAAGGTCTTTGGTGTTAGGCAGGGTGGTGATTATATTTAAAGGCTGAGTGTTTACCAACTGACCTCTACTGTGCCTAGCAACACTTTCTACTAAGGCGGGAAAGCGGCTATATGCTGTACCGCTTGCCCTCTCTCACCCACAAGGTTTCATCAGCCTCACAGAACAACAACAGTTAGAAACGGCCAACCAGCATGCTGTATCCAAGGGCAGGTTGCGATGGCAACTGAGAGCACGTGCTATGCTGAATGCCTGTTGCCATCTCGTCATCGCGTTCACTGCCGTAGGAACAGCCAGCCAGCTCGCTGGCCTGCACGCCTGTCAACAGACGTTATCCCCCGCTCATGCTCAGACACATACACGGGGGAGGAGTCCTGAGTGGGAACCCCCCCCCTCACACGCCCTAATCTCTGTGTGATGTTTTTCTCTCTGCTAACCCCACCCTTGCCCATCTTTCTCCTTCCCCCTCCTTCAACTGCTGGGGAAAAAAGTCAAAACAACAACAAACAAGCCGGCATGGTTTTTGTTATTTCTGGTGGTGGGTGGTGGTGTTGTCTTTATAGAGTCCTCGCTTAAGAATGAGGTGCCTTCATGCATCCTGCATAGAGAGTGGATGATGCAAGCCGGCCAACCAGTCAACTGTCCAGATGTGTGCTGTTACACACTGTAACAGACCCATTTTGGAGAATATTTTCCCGTTTGTTTGTTGTTCCATTCAGAGCATTAGAGCTTAAAGGCTAGTAGTTGTGTTTGGAGTTAGCGTCACTGTGAATGGCTCACCGAATGGCCTTTGAGCTGTTTTATATATAGACATTGTGTTGCTGGATGCATTGCACTGCTGAGTGCAATTATTGCACCGGATTCACCCCACTCACCCCTTAAGTCTCAACCAATCATTACCACCCAAACCAAGACTAACTTAGAAACGTACACATGCATCAGTCAGTACATCTACACACATTCTACAAGCACTCCGGGACAAAGGATGAATAATGCAGAGGTTGTGTCTGAGTGAAAGTCGCCTCCCCTCTTTCCCTCCTTTTCACCTTCCCCAAGCAATAAGGAAGCAATGTTGCCATGGAGGCAATGAAGCCTCGGCACACTATCAGCCAATTACAGCCTTCCCTGTGTGAAACATGAGACCAATGGCTGCTTGAACTGATGCTGCTGTTGCTACAGACACTGAGATCCTATTGGCTGAGCTCTGCTCTTTGATTGAATTTCTGATCTTGTTTTTGAGAGAGAAAATATCTCAAGGAGTGCCATCTGTGTGCCAACTTACAAAATATGTTTGTTTTCATTTCCACAAAATGAAAAGGATTATTTTGTGAGAGGGAAAATGTTTCTGTTATAAGGGGTTTAACAGACCTAAATGCAGTTCCATTTTTGGTGCAGTAATAAAGTGGGCAATGAGGAAAGGGATTTCTTTCTGGTACTAGGTACATCCTGAGGTGTCTGGGGATTTGTCAATTAAAAAATGGAAAAACAACCATAATTTGATTAATTAGTACATGTTTCTTTTTCTGCCCTAGCTTCATATTATTTGGTTTTCCCCTGACAAAAGAGCCACACCCCACCAGTTGCTCATTGCTCGTTTATGACCAATTCCTGGTTTAACTCTGGATTTCCCAAACCCCAGGTCCATTGTGTTTCATCACAGTCTCATACAGTGATATTTTATCTGTGCTGTTAATTCAAAATGTTTTTATATAAATATATTTACATGGTGCCTTTATGTAAATGCTATCCACATATATTTAATATATCAAGTACATGTTTAAATATAAATAAAATATATAATAATAAAATATGACATAAAAAACTTTCAAAGAACATTTACGTAGAGAACCAAACTGAACTTTTGACACTTGGTTGATCGCCACTACTTTTCCTCACATGGTGAGGTTGGTTGATATAATGCTTCACCAAAATCTTGTTTTTAGATCTAAAGTCATTAAGACAGTCTGATCTCATCTTTGTCTTTGTGTCGGACAGACTAGACGACAGGTCAATTAGTAAATCTGGGAGGTTAAATTTACTAAATTAATCTGCGGAATCAGTGGATGTAAAATGATCTTGGTGTCAAAAGCATTTGGGAAACGTAGCCCAGTTCTTTTTTACTAACAGCACCTCCTAGGGCGGAAGCGTAAAATCTCTAATAAGGCACAGCCTTCTCGTTTCATTAATCACCTTCATCTGTGTCTGATCGAAACAGGATAGCCGGCCAGTCGTCTAACGGAATAACCCAAATCCCCTCTTAGTGCTCAAAGCCTCCTTCATTAGAAACATCTGCTTGTTTATTTCCCCACACATCTTTGAGTATGCCGGTGTCTGCCAGGAAGTCTCTCACTCTCTCCTCCTCATGTTCTGCATGTGTGAGAGCTGCTGAGGAAGGCAGAACTCGTGTGTGTGTGTGTGTGTGTGTGTGTGTGTGTGTGTGTGTGTGTGCGCGTGTGTGTGTGTGTGTGTGTGTTGGTCACTGTGTAGCAGGTTAATCGTCTGTTTTTCTCAGACACAAAGGCTCGTCCCAGTGACACCCTGGTGTGTGTGTGTGTGTGTGTGTGTGTGTGTGTGTGTGTGTGTGTGTGTGTGTGTGTGTGTGTGTGTGTGTGTGACGAGAAGGGGGCTGAAAACAGTATTAGTGTCATCAGGATCTAAGCCTGAACAGATTGACAGAAAAAAGTCCTGCTGTACAGTAAGTGGTCAGTTTGGCCTCTCATTAAAAGTGATTTGAATATTAAAACAGAGGTCTGTCTGAAGAACATTAAATTAAACATTAACATTAAATTAAACAAAAATGACTCCAGGATGTGGCATATGTCTGCTGTCTTGTTTTAGTCTCAATTTAAATTAAAGTTTGTCAAGATGTATGGCTTGATGAGGACAAAAGACAATACATATTTTATTTAGGCACAGAAAGTCATCCATCGTGCATTTTCATCTAGCATCCCAAATATTTCTGAAATCAATCCTGGAGAAATCTGACGTACTAACTCCTTTCTATTGTTTTGGACACCGAGTAGTTATGATTAAAATTCCTCTAATATGATTATGATAAAAAAAAAAAAAAATCAACTGCCCACCCTTGCTGGGATGGTGAAGATGGGTGTTTGTTTATCACAGAATCGTCATTGTAATTTGACCTGTTTACACAGATTAAAGTTGAAATAATCTGTCAACAAAAAAGATTTTTTTTTTTTGTCTTTATCTCATCAGTATGTATTTCTTCCAGTAATGCTTCCAGATGAAACTGCTTCCCCCCAAAAAATCTACACCTATTACAGGCATTACCTGTACATGCCCTGTAGTGTACACTATCCTTACGCTCAGCACTGTGGTTAAGCCATAGTATTTATGGTTCGTCTCTCCGGACAGCCTAGGGATTTTGAACAACTGTCCGCCTGTTTTTGATAAACAAAAGGCTCCAGCTCTAATGCATTTTTGAGCCACTCTTGCCCCTTGGCTTTTATCAGCTTAGCCACGCCGGTTTAATCTGACAGCCCTGTTTTTGTCATCCTGTGCATGTGTGTGTTTGTCTCAGAGCTCTAGTGATCCCCCTTCTTTGTCTCGTCAGGCCAGTGTCACCCAAAGAGGTTTATGATGGGGGCCACAGCTGAGTAGATTAGTGTCTACTACAGTATGTGTGTGTCCGTCCTAAAGATCCTTCAGCTGTTCCAAGGGTGTGTTTTTCTTTTTTTTACCCACCACAGGTGTCCTGTGGGAAATGTATATGGTATGTGAGGGTGAGACAAGTGGCACATTGAGGTTGTAAAGTAACAGAGTCTTCCGTAGCAGAGGCCAAATTTCATGAAGTGCTCCCGGAGCTGAGAGCTTTAAGAATAAATTACACGCCTCAGGCTCTGTAAACTACACATAAATTAACAAGAATGTTGGATTCTGTGGAATTACTTAATTATAGTTATTCAAGTGTATTAATTCTATATTTTTTCAGCAAATAAGAAGCTGTGCATGTGTGCAGGCAAAGTAAATGAAAATGAAGCCAGACAGTAGGTAGATGCATTTTAAAGACCAGACAGACACATAATGGATTCAGTATAAATTTTTAAAATACTTTATACAGCATAGAAATCTCTTGACACTCAAAGAAAACCATCCATTACAAAATCTTACAAAAGACCACCCCACCCCCCCTCGAGTCTATCAATCTCAGTGTCAACCAAAAAAAGGTACAGACAGAGACACAATTTAAAATGGTGACAGTACAGTACGACTCGTGAAACATTGCATGCAACTTTTTCATTTGGACAGGAAGAGGTTTTACGGTATCTTAACATGAGAAGCCTCATGTGCCTGTGGAAGCCTTTTTGTCAAATAGTTTTATGAAGCAACTAAGATGTGAAAATGTCCGGTTGATAAACATTTTACAATCTCTTCAGACAGAATAAGTGACAGGAACACAGGAGTCGTACTGTTATTTACAAGCACAATTTTCACATCACTCTCAGAGAGCTCTTGGCAAATACTCGTCATTGCAGTTAACACTTAAGACTATTGCACAAACTACAGCATTAAGACAAAAGGAAGTGAATTATTTTCATGGATGTACGTGATCCTTCCACCTTCATACCTCAGCCTTTGGTGAGATTGATACGTTTTGATGCTCAATCTATTTTATTTAGTTTTTTCAAAAGTGACTATGAACAGGCTGTGAGAAAGTCATAACTAAGACTGACATTTTCTTATGGGTCGTAGAGTTGATGTAACACTTGTATATAAAAAGTTAGAGCTGTGAATTATTATTAGTGTTGAGTTATAGTTTATGAGAATGCCATAAAAAGTGAGAGTATGACATCTCTTGGTACCTACTTCTATTTCAGTGTGTTGATTCTTATGGCATTAACGCTCAAGACACTGCAACGTGGTGGCAAAATCCACACAAGCATCTCACAATCGACTGCTGTTATACATTAATGTATGAATAATACAGTGAGGTAAAGGATGGTAAACACCGTTGTTTCTTCAGGTTTTGGTTTTAAAGAATAGTGCAGTGAGCTTCTTCATCCAGGCAGCATTGAGGATACAGTGCCAGCTGGCTGGAAGTCAGTGGGTAGGCTATCGTAGAGAGTGTTTTCACAGAGACAAAACATTTATACACATAATCAGGGTTAGGGTAAGAGTTGGGGTCTGTTAGCTGGTGTGAATCAGTCTGCGGCTCAATTAGTAACCAGTTACAGCAATACTACATAAGAGAGTACCTCTTAACTCAGTCTATAATACAGTGTGTGTGTGTGTGTGTGTGTGTGTGTGTGTGTGTGTGTGTAATACATGATGTACCATGTGGATGTCCACTCTGGATCTAGGCCATAGCGAGGTTTAGTCATTGCTCAGGGATCCGTTTCAAATCTCATCTTCTTAGCGTCACCACTTCTTATTACATAATGAGAGCGGTAACGAGAGATACAATATTTTATACTCTCACTCAAACCCCCTTTTGTTGCCTCCGTTTTTTTTCTTTTTTAAATGATCAAGTCTGTCTTGAAAAGTGGCTCAGTCGCAATAAAGGGACAGTTCACAGTTCAAAAGGCCGCTCTGGAAGACCTCTCCAACTTAAACAAAATGTTGAGAGGGGGCTTGAGTTCAGTCTTTCTTTCATTTTCTTGTGTAGTGTATCCCTCAGCAAAGGGTCTTGAGTGCACCTGAAGCACAGAGGAGAGTCTGCATGGGGTAGGGAGGCGGGGACACCACTTCCTCAACGACCTGTTCTGGCCGGAAAGAGAATGGCTGCAGCTGGACCTTCTTCTTTAGGATCTGTCCAATTCCCATCGAGGGGAACTTGCTGCGGTGCGTCGGGCTGTCGGGATCGCTACTGCTGCTGTTGGAAGGAGGACTGAATGCTGAGGTGGGGTTGAGGGGACTGAAGGCGGACTTTGGAGGGCTGAAAGCCGAGCTCCCCGGGGGGCTTCCTACAGTGCTGGGAGGGCTGCCGCTGGTGTCAGAAGAACCGCCCCAATCTGACGAGATGCTCTTCTTGGGCTGCGGGTTGACAATGAGGACGGGAGGACTGGGGATTGTGGCCTTCTTCAAGTAAGAGGAGTCGGGTTGGAAGGCAGAGACGTGGCGCGGCGGGGACAGAGTCCCATTGGTCAGCTTGTACCAGGGTGAGGCGGGGGTGTCTTCAATTTGCTCGGCTTTGGAGAGGGAGCCGAAGGAATGCATGCCGATCGGTGATGGAGCTGGTGGGGCAGGTATGTTGTGTTCTGGGCTCGTATTGACTTGTGGAAGGGTGGCCAAGCGCCTCCGTTGCTGAGGGGTGTTGGAAAAGAGAGGTTGGATCTCTAGATATTCCATGGAGGAAGAGGCGACGGTGCCAGGTGGTGCCAGAGGTGAATTACGATGGCCACCAGTTATGGCACGCAATAAACCTGAGGAAGAAATGAGAAGCACTGTTACATTTCTGAAATACTGGTTTTTGCATAACCGCCTGCAGGTACAACTTAATTATGTGAGTGCCTTGCGTGTCTAGATTCTATGTGTCATGTCAGTGAAGACATACCGCTTACAGTCAAAATTATTATCTGAGAGCATGTAACAAGCAGGTGTACAGTAAACATTCTGTGTAAAGACCAGCTCATCCTGACATGCAGGATCTGGATCAGCCTATGGGCTTTCTCTATACCACTTACAGGCAAATGAGGTGAGGGAAAGGAGTTAAGGCTTCACTTGTAAGCTCTTCTTCAAGTCAAGGCAACTTTATTATTATACTCCGACTACCTATCACTCTTTGTTCAAATTGAATTTGCTAAATGCTGCTGTGTTTAATAGATTCAATTCAGTTTAATTCCAAATAATATACTTACTTCTGTAGTATAAATGAAATTTAAAAAGTTTGTGCGTTTGCCCCTACGATTGACTGGAAACTTGTCCGGGATGTTTCCTCCCTGCTGGATGGGTGGGTGGAACGGTGGGTGGGTGGGTGGAAGGGTGGAAGGGTGGGTGGGTGGGTGGGTGGGTGGGTGGGCGGGTGGGTGGGCGGGTGGGTGGACGGGTGGGCGGGTGGGTGGGCGGGTGGACAGACAAACTGGATGGATGGATGGATGGATGGATGGATGGATGGATGAGGGTAACTACGTATGTGTGAAGAACATGCATGCTCAGTCAACCTACCCTGTATGAATAAAGGTAAATAAAATAGATAGAATAAATAAAGTGGTACTTTTTAAAACAAATATACGGTATCTTATCTTTTTCTTTTTTACAAATCTGACCAAGCGTTTTTGCACTGCACCATATGATCCCTCACCTGTTCTGTGTTTCTTCTCCTTGCTGGGCCCCTTGGCAACCGCCAGGTAGACGGGCGTCTGCTTGGGGGGTATAGTGAGCTTGTCCACGTGCTTCCTCCACTGGGTCTGGAAGTATTCGCTTTTCTGCTTTTCTCCTTTCTTATTTTCTTGAAACTGCATCTCCTAAACAGACGGGGCAAACCACACATTACAACAACCCTTAGCATTTGACAAACCTGTTGTTGTGTAAACAGTTTTATCCCCTATTATCCCCTAATAATTCATGCTCTCTTGTAACCCTTTCTAGACACAGAAAATTAATTCAGGTAGCGTGTGTCTTGTGTTTCCTTTGCCCTCTGTCATTGAGAATGGCATGGGACAGGTTTTAGCAAGGATTTCCTTACCCTGTACTCTTTAGAGAGTCTCTTCATTTTCTTGTTGAGGAGGAAGTAGACAGCAAGAGTGTGGCAGGCGCGGTTGGTGAGGACAGCGCTCAGCACCTCACTGTGCTTGTAGCTCATCTTCTCCGTCATATGCAGCAATACCGTGTGGTTTATTTCCTCAATGTGGATCCTGGACACAGGAATGCAGAGCGAGAAAGCTTGAATGCAATAAGAAGTTCTATGTTTGTAAAAAAAAAAAAAAAAAAAGAGGCTAAACTAGAAGACATACTGCTGCAAAATGCAATCTTTAAACTCTACCTGTTGAGGTACGGTGCCCCTGTGTTCTTGTTGGCCAGCTGTAGCCAGGAATCAGCCATCACCTGATGGATATTGGGACGCTTGTTGGGATCTGGCTCAAGAAGCTTCTTCAGAAGACAGATGGCAGCTAAGACAGAGATAGGGAAAATAAATATGAATAAGCTGCCACTGACGTTCTACTTGCTGCATAAGAGGAAAGTTTTCCAATACTGAAACATGTTTTTACATTACATATTTTTCTTCAGATATGCGACTGCTGTTTTGGTTGAAAACTATGGGACTGAATACTAATATTGCCTCACTTCTCTGCCATCCAGCACACCCCTTAACTAGTTTTGATTAGTTGGAGCAGAAGTACAAGTTTCACAATCCCTTGGTCCTGTCACAGTGCACAACAAACTTGGCCTTCATCCTACTCATCATCTGTCAATCCGTTATAAGACAGATGAGATGACACACCATCTTTTAGTTACTTACATAACTGGGTTAAGCCATCCATTACTGGTATTAGAGTGACACTGTTTTAACAGGAGTAGCAAATATGGTATGAGTGTAGCTACTTCCAGCGAAGAATAAACACACCTCTGTTCCCGTCTAAAAAAAGAACGCCGCCTTCTCAGGAATTCTGACAAACTCTGAGGCAATCAATCTTTTTTTCCATGCAGTCCCAGCGACTTAACAGGAAAAGTTAGATAACAATACATAATTACATAGATAAAACCGGCTACTAATTTTGAACAAACAATTGCAATTTGGTTAGTGCACTTGTTTACTCGTACTCTGCCAACATGTTTTCTTAATGCATTTGTACTTATTAAATGTTGAGGGTTTCCTTTCTCTCTGCTTAAACGCTAATGGTCTTGAATTTACGCTACACAGAAATATTACTAATCAGATTTCATATATGTAGTGTTATATTTGGGCATACGCATACTGTGCGTGTCAAAGGTAAGTATGGCGGTGACTAAAAGGATTGTATTTCTGCCGAAGCTGCCAAGTTCTTTCTTGAGAAATGCTTATCAGCAATGCATCAGTGAGTTCTCTTTGTTGCGTGCACTGATCAACTGTTAACATTCTCAGTGAATCACTGATCTGTTTTCTTACTTTTAGGTAAGCAGGGTGTCTGAAGGCTGCCTTTCTCTTAAGAAGATTTAAAAGAGCCGTAATAAAGAGTCTTAATCAAGGAGTTTCAAATCACAAAGACGCATCTGATTTATTGATTGGATAATACTTTTGCTATTTCCTAAGTTCGTTAGCCATTTGCTTCTCATTTAATCTTTTAGTTGGGTGACATTTAAAAAAAAAAAAAAAAAAAAGCTTCTAAAAGTAGAGTGTCAGAGAGCTTGTTTATTAAAGCCTGTTGGATAGCCAGACAAAAAGCTAAACAAAGAAGGCTACTGTCATTCCAGCAAATCAGAGCAGCCTATAATTAAGTATTTTCTATTGACCTTTCTTGCATCTCTTGGCAGACCAGAACATCAACATTCTTTCTCTCACATGCAATCATAACCTGAAATGATCTTATTTACACGATATATATATATATATATATCTCATGTCAGTTTAATCTTGAGGCATGGTAGCCTACATAGTAGACAAGTTGATAGATGAATCTTTTCTTCACCATAGAGAAACGCCTTGTAATCTATGATTTATCACATAGTTGCACATTAGTGCGTGCATTAGTGTTTACCTGTGGAGAGCGAGGGAGGTAGAGGGTTCATCTCTTTGTCCACCATCTTCTGGTGCAGGGCTCGGAGACTGAAGGGCTCCACAGTGAACGGCAGAGTCCCAGTCAACATGGCATACATGTTCACACCACTGGAAGATCAAAATACACACTTTAGCTCGGAGTGCACTTGTGAAATAAACAAATGTATTTAATTAAGTTGATATTTGGCAACAATTGATTACATTTTGAGAAAAAAAAAAAAGGAGTAATGCACTCACATGGACCAGACATCCACCTTCGGCCCGTACTTCTTTCTGGAGAGCAGCTCTGGGGCGGCATAGGCCGGACTTCCACACTGGGTGCTGAATGGGTCTGAGTATCCCAAGATGCCTGCGCAGTTACTGAGGCCAAAATCTGAGGGACAGAATAACTGGGGTGAGTGTTGTTTCTGGGTTTTATTACTGTCTTTTCAGCTCACTTATTAAACTAGTCGCCCCGTCACAGTGTTACACACACAAACAGAAGCAGATTAGCACTAAGGTGAAAGCTTGTAAGGGTTTTAACAGGACATTTAATTGCTCTTAGCTCTTCACCACATGCGGGGCACTCTGATACTCTGCATGTCCCACTCCAACTGACAAAATCTTTTCTTATTAAATTAACTAATGGCATTTCTGCATGTTTAATTCACAGGAAATTAAAAAGAAGCAGTAGCATTGCACCGAACAAGGAAAAGAAAGAGATGTGAGCGAGATACTGTAAATGTAAGAGCTTTTGAGTTACCTATGAGCTTTATGTTGTCCTGCTCATCCAACAGAAGGTTTTCTATCTTCAGATCCCTGTAAGACAAAGAGTGTCAGTGTTTACATTAGAACAATCATCACACAATGCACAAGCAGGAGAGGTAACCCCCCCTGCAAGCCCCAATACATACACACATGCCCCTCCCAATGTGGGTCACGCTGACGGATTTTCAGGGTCTATTGTGTGCCTCCAGATCCCTCCTTAGTCTTAAAAATCCTGTTATACAGTTATCTACATAGGCCATCTCTCCATGATAGAATTGTAGTTCCCAGGCTCTGAGCAACAAATAATTGAATATTCCCAGGAAGAGCTTTGTGAAGTTTATATCTGAAATTTGATTTAGATGGAGTTTATGTGTTGCTTTTTTCCCTGAATCGAATCAAATCAAATATTTTATCATAAGATTGTACAGCAGTATTTGTAGGAGAAATGCACTGGACTGATTAATATCTGTGCACAGTGCATGGAAATCCAGCTGTTATGATTAAAAAATCTATTTTTTATAATAATTCTTAGCAGCTCCCTTAGAAACCTTTTAAAGCTTAAAGCATGGCAAATATGGTTTTGTGGATTAACACTTATGTGCACAATTTGGATTTAACTCAGACTTTTAGAAAGAGGATCATGTCTCCGAGATCTTAAAGTCAGCTTTAACCCATAAATGGCACAAAGCTCTATCAGCTATGGATGGTAAACTGTCAATATTTTCTGAGGCATTTATACAAATTCTGCTCTAACATTGGACAGCAATGTGTATGGGGCTCTGTGTTTATTTTTCTCTCTCTGCATTGTTTCAAGTGTATTTTATTACCTGTGCACCACGCCTGCCCTGTGCAAGTGCTCAACGGCCAGCACCAACTGCCGGATGTATTTCTGAGTCTCCCGCTCATCCAGGCGTTTCTTGTCATAGATGCGGTTCATGAGGTTCCCGCCGGGACACAGCTCCATCACCAGGTAGTAGCTGTTCTCTGTCTCCAGGATGTCCAACAGCTGCGTGATGTTAGGGTGGCGGATCATCTGCTGGATGTGGCCCTCCCGCCGCAGGTTCTTGGTCACATACGAGTCCTTCTTGGCCTTTCGCTTGTCAATCACCTTCACCGCCACCTGGAGAAATTGAGACAGGAGGGAGAAAGATAAGAGGTGAGGAACTAATTTTAGACAAAGCACTGACTTGGCAGCTAAAGTTTGGCTCTTGTCCCCTTTGATATTATGAATTATACCCATGGCGAATAGAGCACTAGTGCACTACTGTGTCTTGGAGAGAGGTTTTCACAGATTTGTAGTGTAACAGGTGACAAGCTTCTCAGTCTCCATTGCAGGGTACATAACTCGACACTGCCCTTTCCCTCACAGCTGCTTCCAATGTGGGGCAACCCAGGCGCTATAGGGCCCTGAGGCAACAGGAGGGGGAGGTATGCGTATGTGTGTGTGTTGGAGGAGTTACTGAACCATCATAAACTAGGGGAAAAGAAAATATTACCCTTTCTGTTGAGAAGGCGCCAGGGCCAAATGGACAGTTGATATTCCCCCATTTGCCACAGAGTTTAGTTGCAACTAAACACACATGAGGAGCGGCGACAAATGTAGAAAGGAGACCTGGGAAGGATAAGTAAGTAGGGCTCATTTTCTGGCGCAGATTCAACAGACCGACTGAGAAGAATAGATTCCCAGGCAGGTGTGTTAAGTTTTTTCTTTAATTACTCATCCTAGCATCGCCTTTCTATGTTTCTCTGTCCTTGTTGTCTCATTGGAGAATAAATTTGCAGTCTCCTCATAAAAGCCACAGAACACTTCCCTCTGTAGGTAATTACATTCAATAACGTACCCATCTACTCTATTTCATCCTTTGCCCATATCACCTTGTATTCCGTCTAGACTGAGTTCAAGAGCATGGCTACTATACACAGCAAATCATCTCAAGGAGAGCGCACAGACATGGAAAAGCATGACCGGTGAAACTAATCACCATATCCATTAATGAAATGGTGAGGGCCAAAGTGGTTGTGTGTGTGTCTTCCCTTTCTTCTGTCCTTCAGCTTGTCTTTCTTTTTTACTTTTGTCCTTTTATCTCTGATAATTGATTCACCTCTGAGAACCTTTCTACAGCTGCTAATTAAACATGGCTGTGTGTGTGTGTGTGTGTGTGT
Source organism: Sander lucioperca (assembly GCF_008315115.2). Taxonomy (NCBI): domain Eukaryota; kingdom Metazoa; phylum Chordata; class Actinopteri; order Perciformes; family Percidae; genus Sander; species Sander lucioperca. Next base: position 16,103,962 of record NC_050185.1, on the reverse strand, counting down.
GTGTGTGTGTGTGTGTGTGTGTGTGTGTGTTGAGCCAAGCCTTCACAATACAGTAGTAGATGGTGTTTACGCCAGGCAGCGTGGATAAGAAAGGGGGTGTTGGGTATGTATGGGGGGTGGGGCACTGTATTTACAGTAGACAGATCTATATGTGGAGGGGGAGTTGGGGATATAGAGGGGGAGGGGTGTGCCCAGCCAGGGGGCTTCTGGGGGATTCAGTTGTTTATCAGGCGGCCCTCAGACAGAAAAAAGAGGAGGTGGGGGTAGTATGGAGGGGAAAGTGGGTTACAGACATCAAAAACACATGCATATGACCTCCCCAGCCCCCTGATGACAGCTCCATCTCTCAACTCTCCTCACTTTCATGCCCCCTGCCTGTAACCACACACACACACACACACACACACACACACACACACACACACACACACTCTCTCTCATCCCCACTTCCTTAACTGACTTTCTAGTGATGCTAAAAAAAAAAGTCCTCCTGTACTATTTTCTTTCCCCCTGACTACCTTTTTGCTTGGATAAACTCCCTTCCCTCCGCCCCTCCTCCCCAGCGCCTGTTGGTCCCTGAATAAGAGAGGGAGAGCATGTGCTGTGCTTGGTTGTGCGATTGCCAGCGTTTGCATCATCCTTAACAAAGAGGGCGAGGGAAGAGGAGTGGAGCGCTTTCCCCTCACAGAAACAGAATGGGAGGGGGCCCCAGTGAAATGCATATTTATTAATTATGCATATTTATTAATTATTAGGGCACATGATGAGATAATAATTAATAAATATGCATTTCACTGGCACATATTCTGTTGTACACATATACAAACAGACATGGGTCTACATGTAGGGACACATAAGGACAAGGGGGTATTTTTTTTCCTATATGCAAATGTTCTGGCTGCCCCTCAAAACAGCTTGGAGAAACAAAGGCAACCAGTGGCCAATGGTGGCCCATATCAAAGCCCTGCGCTGGCAGAATCATAATGAGACTGAAGCCCATTTATCAACAACATGATTTAATATGCAAGTAGCAGCTCTGCTCTCTCATAGGTCGGCCAATTTCCCTCTCTGTCCCTATCACAGGCTCGCGCGCCCACAGCGGTGAGATCACCATCACCACCAGCAGACAAAGAAGAGGTTCATAAAAAGCCACAGATCGCACAACTAGTTATCCAACGCATGTTAGGGGAAGGACAGGCAGCTCTCTTTGTCTCTCTGGCACACACGAAAAGTAAATATTGCCACTGGAGCTTGGCTAGAAAACAAGCCCTGCTGTGCGTATGGCTGAGTTCAACAGCTGGTGGTGCCGCATGAGCTCATTAACAAAGCTCCCCATTGCAAACAGGGCTAATCACTTTCTCTGACAAAGCTAAGAACTAATTAGACACGTTGCAAAATCATAAAGTATGGCTAAACTGTCAATATGAACAGGTGAGCAGTTTATCGGTTGACCTGCAGGCAAGTGACAGCTGACACTGTCCACTGAAATGGAATTCGAAACCATTTCACCATATCCCCATTACCATGCTGCATGCCACTTAGGATCTTAAATGTTAAAACTTATCCTATGGCCTACAGTCAAAACAAACTCAGATAGTTTTCTAAAAGAAAAAAAAAAGTGAAGTGCAAGAAATCACGAGGCTTTAATTCACTTTAATTCTGATAGCATGTTATAGGATCGCAAAATGCATTAAAATAAAGCCAAGAAAATAGATTAGGCCTACACACAATTAAAACAAACCCTGTTGCATTTCCCCGCAATCTTACCTTTTCCCCAGTCAACGCATGGAGACCTTCTCTAACTTTGGCGAACGATCCTTCTCCCAGCTTCCTCCCGATCAGATAGTTCCCGACCCGTTTGGTGTGATAAAAGTTCTTGAGGATGTCCGCCGCAGGACTGCATAGAGAGGCCGGGAGGATGCTGTCATTCCCGGCACTATTTGGGGTTTTGCCCTCATATAGGCCTAACCCGTGGCTGTTGTCTACTACCATGTCGGCAACTGGCATCACAGCTGCCTTATCAAATGTCCCCTTTTAACAAGGGAGAAAATTACGCAGCTCGTCCCTTTCCCACCTTTAAGGCGGGTATTAAATGCTTAACGTCCGGTGCGTTAACTCCGGTCCGTCTGCGTCTTGCCCCTAATACAAATTAAGCGAACCGGAGCTTGCGCCACCTGTTCGCCCAAAGCATCCAGTGAGCGCACTCAGCAGATTCCGAGACGAGTCGTGATTAGTGTTATCAGCTTGACATGACACAGAAAAAATGTCAAACTCAATCATGGAAAGTAAAATTAAATGACGCAACCTGTATTAATACTTGTGAGGGTTTAAAAAAAAATAAAAAAAATCTGTAGCTCAGTCAGAGGTAGGCTCTTATTCGGCGTCCCTGCTCCATGACCTCCGTCTCTTGAATAGTCTATGCAGGCAGCGTGTTTTTCAGTTTGAACAACTGACTTTGCCGGTCATATGGGTGGGCGTTACTTAGTGTGAGGGTGAAAAAAAAGAAAAACACACAGCCCTCACACGGTGGTGGTAGCCGGGGTAATTTCCAATCCAATCAGCGCAGGCGGGCGGAGCACATGTGAGAACAAGGGGGACAAGTCCACCCGGTACCGCTGGCCGCCGTTTCGTATGGTGCGCTCAGATTGTACACAGCTATGAACAAAGAATATGTGTGTGGCCGGAAGAGATAGACAACAACACTGTCACTACAAATATTTCAATGTTTTGTTTATTCTTGTAACAAAATGTAGCCTATGTCTGTCTGCGTTGTGATTTTATTGTCAGATTTATTTGGGTAGAATGGGCGTAAAGGTACCAAATGTTCACGTGTGCTGTGCACCACGCATCCGTAAAATTCCTTAATTACACATAGAGGCGTTGGTTACATATAGTGGCAATACATGATCATAAATAAATGTTTGACTCTGTGAGAAATGGTCAATTTCATGTAAGGCGTGCAATCATCTATTGACATTTTTCACTGTGTTATTGGTTGTTGCTGAACTTGAGTTCTGCAAACAATAGAAAGTTGTAGGCTACTCCAGTAGACCATGTGGCAGACAAAGAAGCATCTTCCTCCTGCTTGTTGAGGTGTCACTGGCCTAATTAACATGGTGTTCATCACTCAGAGGAGAACACCTGCAGGGAGGGGCAACAGTTTGAGACATATTTTTCTTCCTGTAGCTATTTGGCTTCAGCTCAGCTAATCTGACCTAATATGATTATATTATATGTTTTCCTACAGGAGCTGACAAAATAACAGTAACACCTGACAATACAATGAAGTTCAATAGCCAATATGTAATTGTATACAGGTGTGCTCAGTTTTGTTATTCCTTGTATGGATTCCTAGGAGTAAGAATAATACATCTGCACATACAGTTTGACTTGCCTGCTGGACCATGCTTTCTAGACACCAAACCAGACACCCAGACATGAAAGCAAAAGTACAAGTATACTACCATCTATTGGAGTAATTTCGTACTACAAGAACATAGGCTACAGTCAGTCCGAATACTTAAAACATGAGTGAGAGTCTGAGACTGCATTCTTGTTGAACTTTTTTATTCTTCATTTTCATGTATTCATTAGTTTAAATTATTTCTAAAGCAAGTAGTCTGTGGATTAGTCCTTGGAGTTAAACAATATCCTGTAAAATAAAGATACTTGGATATCCATACAGGTGACCTGTTCAGGGGGGAAACAGAATGGTATTGTCACTGAGTTATTTAATTTGAAAATTATGATTCTCAATTTAAAGTATACTTTTAAGTATTGGAAATGTTGCACATATAGGCCTAGTTTAAAGGTTTAAATGAGAAGCATCCTACCACTGGGCTATAAAAGTGATTATTTAACTAAACGTTACTCCTTGTGACTTGGAAAAGTCATAGTTATTATTAATAACTCATTAAAGTTGTATTTTGCTTCATCCCAGAAATATCAGGTGATGATGAGAAGTTTCTTATATATTAGGAATTGCCACTTTTAGCACAGTCATAAAAAAGCAAGTATATCTTCAACTTGGTTGGTTTAATCTGGGGTCATGTACAGTAGGCTAGTACAGTAATATTGATTGGTATATGCGAGTTGGTCAAATATAACATTGCATGAGAAGTCTGTGTGTGCAGCCTACCTGATGAGCACCTGAATATGGCTTTGGATTAATTGGTCATGTTCAAAAGGACACACTGTGGACAATCCTGTCCCATGCTGTCCACCAATTTTAAATCCCTACAGCACTCCGCCATCCAGTGGACAAAACCTAGAACAACACAACTGAATCCCATCATGCTTTGCCGTGCCTGCCGACCGCCGACCCGAGAGCTACCGATGCTAGGCTAACTGTCGTTAGCTAACAGGGAGCGGACATGTTGTACCGACCCTTCTTTGAATAAACATCGCTGTAAGCGGGGAATCGGGAATTAAGGGGAAAGCTCATAGCGTTGGGCAATCATGGATGCAGTTAACGCCTTTAACCACGAGGTAAGATGCCTTCAGGGCTCGCTGAGACCCCGAAGTCACCGAGTCTGGCGGCGCTGGTCATAGTGCTGTGTTGCTCTGGAGCTAGCCGAGCAGGACTGACCAATGGGCCTGCTCGGTGAGCTAGCTGGACTTGTCCATCTTACCTGGCTTGGGCTAACTGAGTTAGCGTTTGTGTTGTAGCTAACGTTACACCTGCAGCGAAATTAATGTTGGTACTGAAACAAATGATTGCCAACTAACGTTAGCAAGCTAACACGACGTTAGCGCGTCCACCTCGGTTTACAAAGTTCGCTAAGTTGGTAAGACCAACGTTTATGTTAGCTTGTGGGTGCATGGTTTCCAACATTGTTGTTGGTAACAATGGTACTGGCAAACACACTATCCTGTTGTTATTGTCACAATGCAACCTTACACAATGTGCATAATCGCTTCGGTGATATGCACAGTCCGTTTGTTTAAAAAGATGCTAGACCAAAAGTTGCTGTAAGGCCTGTGGACTGATGGTTGTTGCTGTTAGATGCCCAGTCAAAAGACAGGTCAAGTCATTTCTGCTAATGGTCTTTTTAACCCTTGAATGAAACGTTAACAGTTACCACTGCTGGGCCCGCTGAGACTGAGTGGGAAACGCACAAACTTGTAATAGTAGTATCATAGAGCAGTCCTGATATTTGTTTGTTGCACCACCTCATCATAACCCCTAGAAGCTGTTTCTGATGGATCTTGGAATATGCTTTGCACTTTCAATAGCAGTTTCTGTCTGGCACAGAAGAAAGTAGTTGTTATTTATGGATGAAAAACACTGTTAGATATAACCTAATATAGCCTACATGACAAACATATCAGTGTATACTACACACACCTGTTAAATAAGAAAACATCTACTTAAGTGATGTTTAAATTAGTTTCCCTCAGGCACTGGACCATTTTAGGTTAGCTCAGAATTAGCAAAGGTCCTTTTGCACCACACAGCTTAACTGTGTATAGTTTATTTCTTATTTATTTTCACCTTACTGTAACAAGGCTGTATCTTGTAATTTTATTTATTGTAAGTTATTCTGCTTTGTGTGTTGTGTAACCCACTGCAAAAGGTATCATTGTCCCCTCAGCCCTGAGGAGGAATTGTAAAAATTCTATTTTACAAAACCACATGACAGTTTGAAGTGTCTGCACGTGTCAAGGCTTTGTAGCAGATAGAAAATGAAAGTGGTAAACAATAGAAAGAAGTGAAAGATTTCATGCATTTACTGTTTTTTAAGCACAAAGCTTTCATTCCTTCATGCCACCATGGGAAACCTGTTTCCTTACTGTGCATATGACAATAAAAACGTTGGACGTTTGAAACTTTTCAGCGATTAATCCACGACACAACAATCGCACACGATATAGAGGCAGTAAAAAAAGTCCACTTAACCAATAGCGCCACCCTTCAGATCAACAACAGTGGCAACCAATAAAAGATCAGTAATCCAATTAACAAATTACATGAAATCAAAAGCAATGGAGTACAAATGATTGGCATCACCTCTGAAACTTCCCAAGCTCTGTCCTCTCTGTGTTGTTGTTTATTTCTTTCCTTGTTTCTTATGACCCTCCCATTTCACTCATCTGTCATCTACTCTGTCTCTAGTTATTCTCACTGATGGACTCCAAGCCCCCAATCTCTCGGGCAAAGATGATCTCCATCACCAAATCGGCCATCAAAGCTATGAAAGTAAGAATGAGTTTGGCATTCCTTCGTTTGGGAGTTACTTCTATATTCATCTTAATGATATTCTCTGTATTATATGAGGCTATATGTACATGATAACATGCTCACTTGCTTCTCTCTTCTCAGCTCTACAAACATGTGGTCCAGATTGTGGAAAAGTTTATCAAAAAGGTGAGACAAGCCTGTCTAAATCCGGTTATCATCCATTTTCACCTCACCAAACATGAATAAACCCAAATCTGTTTTCTATTTCTGCTCTCTCCAGTGTAAGCCTGAGTACAAGGTAGCAGGCCTGTATGTGGTGGATTCTATTGTTAGGCAGTCCAGACACCAGTTTGGATCAGACAAGGATGTGTTTGGCCCAAGGTTCACCAAAAACATTACAGGAACCTTTGAGAACCTCTGCCTTTGCCCAGTAGAGGACAGGGTAAGAAAAGAAAGAGTTGGTGAAAATTCACTGTGATGAATATTGTGGACTGTACCAAATTGGGGTTAAAAGATTTTGTCCCCGCTAATGACAAACGCTAGTCAGTACTGTATTGTGTCATCTCCTTTACCTGTTTCCTTGCTTTCTTATTCCCTTTGTAGAGTAAGATTGTGCGGGTGTTGAACCTGTGGCAGAAGAATGGGGTGTTCAAGATTGAGGTTATTCAGCCCCTCCTCGACATGGCAGCTGGCTCTAGCAGTGCTGCTGCACCCTACACAGGCTCAGATGATCCAGGTGATTTGAGTGTTTGTTAGGGTTGGGTAGCGTTTGGATTTTTTGCAATAACGATACTAAAACGTGGCCTAAAAATAGTTTGTGGCTAGCTAGTAGAGTATCTTTAACTGCAGACTGTTGGACGTCCCGGTGTTGGAATCCTCTACAGTGAAGTTCAGTCACACGTTACACCGTTTAGCTGTCAGCATTTTAACCGTGTTTAAGCCAGTTACTAGCTACCAGTAGGCTAACGTTACTGTCAAGTGTTGTGTTAACTAGCGTCACATGCAGCGATGTTTCTGTTGCCTCTAACATCTGTTTCGGAGCATCAGAGAGCAGCGCAGTAGTGATTACTTTAAGGCCATGATATTGTTTTTACATTTTGTTAATTTTTTTTCTTTATCAGCACAATTTCCTAACTGCTGAGTTGTTGCATTCAGTAGTGAAAATAATCCATGTTTGCTTAGTGGAGAAAATTGTAAATGTCCTTTTTTTAAATGTACGTATATTGCATAAAACAATTTAATGTTTATATGCTTCACTGTCAGTATGCTGGCATTTAAAGGCATCTGTGTGCTGCTCACACACATGTTCATGCTATGGCTCTTTTCTCAGGTTCTTCCCCACCTCCAGCCAAAGAGCCAGTTACTGCGGTAACGGCAAACTCCACCACGGCATCTGCTGCTCAGCTGCAAAACTCTGATGCCTTTGCTGCTGTGGCACAGCTCTTTCAGTCCACACAGGGTCAACAGGTGTGTGTATGTGTACTATCAGTGCCTACTGGCATAAGCTTTGACCACAGTCATTTTGCTTGTATTATCTTTGCTTCCACATCTCTTAGACCCTCACTACTACAACTCTTCTTTCAATCTGTCAATGGCATTTTTAGCTTCAGCAGATGCTCCAGAACTTTCAGCAGCAGCCAGTGAAGTCTGACACCAACACTCAGCCTCCTGTCCATACCAGTCAAACACAGGCCCAAAACATAACCACTGGCCTGGGCACGGTCACCCCGCAACCGCCTCTGCCCACCCAAACCGCCCAGCAGAAGGCAGCCTTTGACAAGGTATATATATTGCATATGCAATCAACAGCTAAATATACTCTGAACATCATTTTAGAGTGCAGGCACTGTTTAGACACTTTGTAGGACAATGCTCGAAGTATATGTTATTTAAGGTTATTTATTTCTCTCCCTCAGAAATTGCTGGACCGTTTTGACTATGATGATGAACCAGAAATTGGAGAAGAAACAAAGAAGGATGACATGTCATCACAGGGCTCCTTGTAAGCCCTTGATTTGTAATACTGCACAGTGTTTCCCCTTGGTTGATTGCTTAAGCCTGGGGGAGGGGAGGCTGCTACCACCACCACAAATTCTGTTCTCAATTTAACACTTTAAAGTTTGTTTAAACATTTATCAGTTAATTTTCGAAATCCACATAAAACACTCTTTACATCGACATCAATTGCATCCACCGCACTTATATTAAAAGAAAATATGTCACTTTTAAAGCTGGTTCGCCTGTTACGCCCACTATTTCCTTACAAGAAATGTAGCATTTAAAGGGCTATTTTTTTAAACCGAGTCTGGCGCAGTGTTCACTCCACATACAACGCTACATCACATCCAGCAAACTTCACAGAGCACAATGAGGGCAAAACCGCGTCACCAATCAGTTTTAACCGAATATTTTTTGGTCCAGCTCTGCTAAAAATACAAAAACACCGAATCCGTCAGCACGTTAGCGTGACGTTAACTACCGAGCCTGTTTTTTTTTTTTGTTGCTGTTTAGATAACAAACTCGACTGTTGTCAGTGACAGTTGTCTCGTTCATGGACTCAAGGCAGTGCGTCGCTGCAGCTCATGGCTGGGCACCGCTGCAGAATAAATATAGAGGAAACAATCGATAATTTGGCAAAAGTACAATTATAGGGGAAACGCTGCAGCATCTCTGCAAATCCAATAAGTGGGAAGCTCTGATTGATTTTTGAAAATGAAATTAAAGCTGTGAAGCTAATGGGGTGTTTTTATCATCACAGTATGCAGCAGCCTCCAGCCTTCCCACAGCACATGGAGCACTTTAAACCGTCGATGATTAACGTCTTGCAAGGGCTCTCACAACAGGTAATAAGTACAAACATTTCTAATTAAAATAACTCATCTTTTCTGACAAGTCCATCCATCGAATTCTGTGGTGTTTGTTTTCTTTTTGTCATTTTTACTTTAAACTTTAAAATGCTATCAAATTTAAGTTTAAGCTTTAAGTTTGTGTTACAACAATAGGGTTACATAACACATTTATGATATACAGTATCAATTCAATTCAGTTTTATTCATAGTGTCAAATCACAACAGACGTTATCTCAGGGCACTTTACAGACAGAGTAGGTCTAGACTACACTACAGACCCAGCAATTCCCCCCAAGAGCAAGCATTTCAGCAAAATGCTGAAAAAACTTCCTTTTAACATGCCGAAACCTCACGCAGACCCTGGCTCTTGGTGGGCAGCCTTAGTATATGCTCTTTTTATAAAAAAGAAGTAACACATAAAAATATTAAAATCAAATGTAGGGAGGGATAACAAAAAACTTTTCTGCTAAATTAATTTTATATAGTATATTTGGAAAACCCTGTTGTACTTGCACAATATTTATTCCAGTTGTCTTTCTCAGGTTCCTCTCCCTCCTAATGGCCAGCTTCAGGCCTATGGTTTACCACCAGGACAAAGCTTCCCAGTTATGATGCCTCCTGTGGGGCATGCTTTGCCAGGGCAGGCCCTCCCTGGTTCTACTGGGCCTCCAGGCTTCTCAGGGGTATACCCACCCCACAATGCAGCCCAGCAACAACAGGTAGACTTAACAATAGTACAAAGGATATATGTAAAATCTTAGAAGCCAATAAATTAAGTAGGTAAAGTAAATTTTTATATTTGCATTAAGACTAAAATCTGATGCCAGCTTAAAATGAATATTTAAATGTGTGCATTAAATCATAATCATGTTTTTTTTCTGTACCATATCAGGATTTGTCAATGGATATGGACCGTTCAACTATGAGGGATGGCAGACATGGTCGACGATCACACTCAGGCTCCAGGTAAGCATCTGAAATGGGATCTGATGTGTCAAACTGAGTTTCTGTTGCAGCAATGTAAATTGCCCTTCACCGTTGTTTTATGCAGATAAGCTGCTTATCAGTGCTTATTTATTGTGAGCATATCATGCAATATATATATATATATATATATATATATATATATATATATATATATATATATATATATATATATATATATATATATATGTATTTTTCTCCAGGTCTCCAAAGCGGAGGAGGTCAAGGTCTAATTCCCGTACACGACGATCCAGGCACAGGCGATCGCGCTCACGCTCCAGAGACCGGCGTCACCACTCCCCGCGCTCTCGCTCGCTGGAGCGCAAGGAGAGAGAGAAGGAGCGAGAGCGACGGCAGAAAGGTCTTCCGCCACCCAAGAGCGAGACACTAAGCAGTGAGTCATAATCTATTTATGGGCATTTTGATTCAAGTATATGGACCTGAAATGATTTGTTAGATGTGAGCTAGTCTCCATTGCCAGAATTATCTCCACAGCGCTGTGAAATAAGGTCTATCACACGTACATTCTGGGATAGGAGAAAAAAATGCTTTGGGTTGTTTGCATTTCTTTATACCAATTACAGTTGTCTTGGGCGGCGCAAAGTTCCGGACGCAGCGATGCTGGCTCTGCAGAATAGTCTCAGGAAGGAACTTGTTTTGGTGGAACATTTGCACCCCACAAAAGAAAACTCCACATAAAATATTAAATGAGGTTAACTGTTCACACAATACAGTGACGTGAGCTATTTAAATTAGCTGGATACATGGTTATACGTAATTTGCTCTTACCAGTGTGTCTCCGTGTGTACTTCGTCCATAGCAATCCTCGCTAATCGGTCCTAAAACGTCCCAGTTAGATAGTAAATTCCGTAAACATATTCCTTGTTAATCTTTGCAGTCATTCCCATCATCCTTTAGCATTTCTAAGTTCTTGTTTACGTTACCTTTTCTGTCTCCTTTTCAGTTTGCAGTACAACTCTCTGGGTGGGCCAGTTGGATAAGAGAACTCAACAGCAAGACGTTGCCTGTTTACTGGAGGAGTTTGGGCAGATAGAGTCCATCAATGTAAGTGGACTAATATAGATCAGTAACATTGATCCAACTGTGACCACATCCTGTGTCTGTAACAATGACATTTGCGGTTTCTCATCCAAAGATGAAAAATACAGATGTGTGTCTTTTGGTCATAGTTAATATATATGATGATATAGTTCATATATATATATATATATATATATATATATATATATATATATATATATATATATATATATATATATATATATGACAGCTCATAGACCCTGCTTTGTTATTAATGTTTTATATTACATATTGTTTTTTTTCAAACCTTGCCAAATGTTGTACTTGTTGATGAAAGGAACACGGTAAAATCATGAGATTCGGCTAACTAGATGGAAATCACAGTCTCCTTGTTTTTTCCTCACCTGTCTGCTTGTCCTCCTCACTTGTTAAGATGATCCCTCCACGCGGCTGTGCCTATATTGTCATGATACATAGGCAAGATGCCTTCAGAGCTCTACAGAAGCTTAGTAGAGGATCTCACAAAGTGAACCAGAAAGCAATCAAGGTGAGTGAGCAACACAGACTGCTGCTTAGTAAAGCAAATCAAAAATAAAACCCAAATTGTCTTATCAAGAGTTGTTTTTGTTCATTTCTTGCCAGATTGCTTGGGCTTTGAACAAGGGCATAAAGCCTGAGTTTAAACAGTACTGGGATGTGGAGCTGGGTGTCACCTACATACCTTGGTCTAAAATCAGAGAGGCTCAGTTGGAGGAGCTCAAAGAAGGAGGAATACTGGATGTGGACACCTTATCACCAGGTAAAAACTCTCACAGACACATTAGGAAATCATACAAACAAATGAAGACATAAAATGCAATCACACGTGCGAAGTCCAGTTAGTCACACAGATCACAATAAATAAGGTCCTGTCGTGTCTGTCCTTTCCAGAGTGGAGTGGAGTGAGAAAGACTATTGGCCTCCTGGAGGAACTCAACCACAACGGCCGTTCGGAGCCACAGCAGCCTGAGGAAACACAAGTATTACCTGTGGCTGCTGCAGCTGCTCCTCCTGCACAGGTAAACAGCCACTGAAAGATGTTACCAGCTTACACTCTTTGGATTAGAGATAGGAGGATGTAATACTGTTATAAAATAAAATGTTGGTAAAATATCATTCTGAAACTTGATGTGATTAAGAGTACGTGCCTGCTGTTTTTTTGGGGATCTATGAAAATGTACGTATGCTACTCAATCCGAAGGATAAGTTTGGAGGCCACGTTTATAATAGTATGACAGGCTGGTGTGACACCTGGTCCATACCTAATTTATAATAGATGAGGTAGCTTAGATAAGTTGATTTTTTTTTTGTTTGAAGTTACTTAGCTCCTGTGTTTCTCCAGAGTGCCACTGGGAAGGATAACAAATGACCTTCTCATTTGACATCTACAGTAAATCCTTGTAAATGTTCTCAGGTTCCTCCGATGCAGCAGCCAATGGTTGGTGTGGGTTCTCTCCAGCCTCCTGTTTTTCATGGTCCCATAGGCATGTCTCTGCCTTCCTTCCCCCCAGGCGTCCCCCCTCCTCCTTTCATCAGACCTGGCTTCAACCCCATGCAGATGCCTCCAGGTAGCACCTCCTTCAGCTGCCGTCAAACCCTTTCTCACTGGCTTTCATTCAGTTTCTCTCTCTTACTCACACAGTGCTATTATGAATGATGTTTATCAGTAGTAAGTGTGTAGTCGCTAAGTTTTGCTCGCCCTTTCAAACAAGAAACTGCAAAAATACATACATTAGAAGAACACAAGCACAACACACTGCTGTTTTAAGTCTTTGCTCACAACAAAACACAACAGTCCACCTTTTCAGGGGGAATTGTCCAGTTTTTAATTCCACACCTATTGACAGTTTCCACGCCAGCCCAGACAAACTGAACCCTAACTAACTCTTTTCAACCCTCTTCTTCCAGGTTTTCCTCCCCCAGGTACCATGCCTCTTGGTCCCCCACCTCCCTCCAAAGGTGGAGTTGAAGACCCGCCTCTGGACCCAGCGGGTCTGGGCAACAGGAAAAATGATGAGGTCCTGGAGGGTCCCAACATCTTCAGCAATCAGATGGGGCCTATGGGTCAGTCTGTCTTTTTTTCCCCTCATTCTGCTCTATTGCTTTTGGTTAGTTATAAAAGTTGATTTGAAATTAAAGCTGTATTTTGTATTTGTTTCCCCATCAGGTAACCAGTTAGGTGGACCTCTGGGTTCTCTCCCAGGTGGTCCTCCAGGAAACATCCAACCTCCTTCTGGTGGTCTGCTTGGCGCACGGCCTGGTATAATCCCACTCCAGCGTCCTCCGGTTCCCCCACCACCACACATGCAGCGTTTCCCTCCACCCCACGGGCCACGACCCCCTCACCCCAACATGCCGCCTATGCCACCACAGATGATGCCCAGAGGGCCACCCCCTCAAATGATGCAACATGACCCCCCTCCACCTAAAGGAGGCTTTGGGATGCTGCCTCCTCATAATATGAGAGCTCCTTTCCCTCCTCCACATGGGCATGGCCCTCCTCCTCAAGGTCCTCCTCCTCCTTTTATCAGACCAGGGGGGCCTCGTGGTCTGGAGGGGCCAGAAGAAATGGATGGCAGACCATTCAGGGGAGACAGGCCTGGATTCAGGGACAGAGAGCCAGAGAGGGATAGGGACTGGGATCGAGATAGGGATAGAGAGAGGGACCGAGGTTTTGGAGGTGGAAGGCGTCCATTTGGTGATGGAGGGAGGGGTGGAGGTGGTGATAGAATGGATGGGAGGGACCGGCTCGGAGGCTGGCAGGAAGATGGAGGAGATCACAGGGGAGGAGGATGGGAGAGAGACAGAGATCGAGACAGAGACAGACGGGACTGGAGGGAGAGGCGAAACAGCCTGGATAGCGACAGGGAGCGAGGGAGGGCTGATAATGGGGAGAGGGAGCGAGGGAGGGGAGAGGGAGGAGAAAGAGGACGGGTAGAAGGTGGGAGTCGAGAAAGAGGGAGAGGAGCTGAAGGAAAAGAAGGGGGGGACAGGCCAAGGCGGTCAGAACGGCGAGAGAGGACCACGCGTTGGGATAGGGATGATCGATTGGCCGAACTGGAAAATATGGACAGATTTCAGACCTCTAATAGCACAGAGCAACCTCCTGTGACTCCTGTGGTTACTATGGAAACCAGTAAAGAACCAAGTGTGGAAGCTTCTGAAAAGAAGGCAGAATCTGAACTTTTAGCTCCGTCCCCAGAGGTAAAAATAGCTGCAGAAGAACCGATGACCTCTGAGCCCTCACCTTCAGCTCAAAGTGAGCCCACAGAAACAAAAGAGGAAGCAGCATCATAGACTGGCTCACTGCTCCTTCAGCCAGAGACTGCTGTGAACCACTGAAAGATAAAAGGCATTTTTCACTATGATGGTCAGTCTCAACTCATGGCATATGAATGCTAGCTCGTCACAGTTTGGTTAGTCAGTTGGTAATTGACAGTTTCTGGGCAGTAACATGTCTTGAAAACAAACATCTCCCACACATGTTGTTAAACATATGTAAAATGGTTGTTTTCAGATTTTACGGCTTATGGTCAAATTTGACTTTGCATCTGTTTCTCCAAACACATGACCACATGAAAATCCGTTTGGCGCAATTTGCTGTTGTTAAATATTGGCTGTCAACTGTTTTTCCTGTAAATTGTAAGAATGAACGGAGTGCTTGCATGTTAACTTAGCTCTGTCCATTTTAGGTTAATTTGAGCTTAGCTTTTATGTTTTTACTCAAGTTGGTTTGCAGGCGGAGTAAACAAATGACTTCTATGACACAATTTTTTTTACTTCACTGCCTTATCTGTGTGATAGCAGGCACTCCTCAACAAAGTGAATATGTTCATTTTAAAACTTTTTTTTTAAATCTGCCAAAATGTCATGTCAAAACACTGAATATCTTTTCAAACAACTATATGATAATATAGGCACCATTTATTTTTCATCTCATCTTGTGTTTCATGTCAGCTCATTATTGCAAGATCACAGCCAGTAAGGCACAGTTTTGAAAGGACTATGGGGGCCTTAAAATCCAATCATGTTACTTGTAGGTGTTTGAATGGAGAAGAAAAAGTACAAATTGTGGAAGACATGTTGGGGTAAATTACACTGAGAATAAGGTTTGGTACTTTGCTCACACAAAATGTTGAGCTCTTCTTTTGATTATTTGCTTTTGACCCTTTGAACCACACTTTATTTCAGGCATAATAAATATGAGTACTGTCTTCATTCTACCAGACACTTGGTGCACATTTACTAGCCAATACCCAATGTCCTTAAAATATCCACTCTCAATCCATGATTTTAAACATTTCTATCTACTAGTACTGGGACTCCTAAGAACATAGGACTGATTAGAAGCTGAGCTTATTCTCACAGGGTCTCTGAATCAAACATCAAAGTCATATTTTACTGATAACAGGAATTACACCCAATTCCTTGTGAAAAAATGTAACACTCCGTCATTCATTATATTATTTAGGGAATTGATATTGCTTCACATTCTTTGATCATATTGTACTTATCCATATCACATTAAGTGTTTTACGTGTGCATATAATCATTTTGTTTGGTTACAAAAATATTGGGCAAACCATTTTAGGCGCTCAAAACCAAGGACTTAAAGTCTAACGGTGGCATAATCAAATTTCTTTTGCTTAACAAGGACCATGAGGCATTTCAGATAAGACATTTCAACACAATATGCAGAAAAATTAAGAACGAAAGAAAAAGTATGTCCAGGTGTATCGTGGTACATCTCCCCAAGAATATTTTGGAAGTAAAGAAATGTATTGATGTTATATAAGTGGACTTTGTTTCAGAAGTTTGATTGGTCTAGATCGAGAGATATTGGTATGCGAAAATAAGAATAAGTACATCCATTTGCAAAGAAATTGACTTGCACACAGATGAGCTGTTCAAAACTGCTGAAAAGAAACTAAGAATTTTTTCTCAGGTTAAGTGGATTTTAATTAGCCTGAAATCGCCAGACCAAATTGCAAATGCCAGAACAAATAAAAACAGGTTGCAGATTTGTTTGGTGCCCATGCAAGATTTTTATCCTGGTTTCTGTTAAATGTCAGTTTTTTTTAAAACTAACATGTACATCAAAGTGAAAGTAAAATTCTATTGGAGATTCTAGTATAGTAATTAGTACTTAGTAATTTTGTTTTCTGCTATCTAAATTTCACACCCTTTCCTAAATGTGTATGTTATTATTATTCCATTAAGGAATAAAGTAGAACCTTTTGTAGATCCAAAACAAGCTTATTTTAATAGTATTGCATTCCACAACAAATGTAGGTGCCAGCTTGGATTTTTGAGCATTGTGTATACACACAAGGCAGACTTGATAAGCTTTATGTTTTGGTGGACTTTTCCCATGTGTATGGAAGAAAGGGGGGCAATCTCTTGGATCAGACAAAAGCACTTTTTCATTTGTCTCATGTACGTCAGTCAAACTCGGGATATCATTTTGTTGTGTCCACATGAAAATACAAAATTTAACCCTGTTGCTGGATTTTGTTGTGATTTTGATAAACACAGCATTAAAACGTAGTGTCTGTTTCCCTGCAGACATACTGTATCTCATGTTGATTAAGTTGACATTTGAAACTCAGATTCTGCAAGCCCAACTCTTGTTCTTGAATAATTTTAACAGGGGCCACGAGTGCAAAATTAAAGTGATTAAATGAGTATTGCTTGGGACACACTGCTGTAAATATGCTTGTATCACTGACGATTCAAAGGTGTAATGTTGATTGTTCATGATCTGTGATTCGTTTATCCGAGAGAAGCAAATTGACTTG
This sequence comes from Sander lucioperca, assembly GCF_008315115.2. Taxonomy (NCBI): domain Eukaryota; kingdom Metazoa; phylum Chordata; class Actinopteri; order Perciformes; family Percidae; genus Sander; species Sander lucioperca. The sequence continues at coordinate 16,087,070 of NC_050185.1, read as the reverse complement.
GAAAGAACAACACAGGCCTCTTGCTTTTTTTTTTTTCTTTTTTTTTTAACTCCTAATGGTTTGAAAGTTGACAGATGTTTTTTATGATTTGTTAAAAACACAAAAGACATGGACATAAAATCTTCAATATTTCAGCCAGAGGAAATTGTTTTTAATAAACTATTTTTGTACCAAATCATTTTGCTTGTTCAAATGATATTCTGTGCTTAACCCATGCTCAACCTTGGCACACATAATGGTCTGTTTAAATGTCACAGGCCTGATATGTACTGTGATTTTGGAGTATTTCAACTTATGATTACAAGATGACCCTTAAAACAGGTAAGATTTATCATTAATTGTTAAGTCTAGGTCTCAACAGCAAAAAGCTCATGTGACAGCAGACTTGGAGATAGTTACGTGGAGATAGGTCTGGCATTGCGAGACTATTGCAGCCCACACATTTCTTTACAATAAATCTTCATCTATATGAAAAACCAGAAATGATGGCTTCAAATCTGCTTTGTACTAGTATTGTACCGACCAGCATATTATTTAGTCATGCTCTTTGTGACAAGAGACAATGCGAGTTTACCTCTCACTTTAAGAGGCCTACTGACAGCCTTGGCCCGCAGCTTAGTTACTTTATATGGAACCAGGAGGAATATTAAATAAATCATCGATTGTGCAGGAACATCTAACATCTTGAAGGAATTTCAGTTGTCACCCCCACCCCCCCCCCTTTAGCATGTGACATAAATATCAGCACTATAGTCCAACAGTATAGGAAATATGATGCAAATATTCGGCCATTGATTGATAGAACTGATATAAATTAAGATGGCAGCAATACATTTTGTAATATTTTTTTAAACTAAAACGCAATGCCTTCTTACAAATAAACATTTCTAATTGCTGGAGAAATATGAAAAACATTGACGTTATTCAATGTGGGCAGCTCGCTACCGTCATAGTCATAGTGACCAATCAAAATGTGTCTTTTTGATAATATTTGACTCTGATTGGCTGTCTGTATTACGCACCCGCCCATCAGGCACTTGCATACAGTTGGCCGGCTAAGCAAGGCAAGCGCTACAGAAACTCGGTTGTTCTTGGAAACTACTGCGAAGATGGTTGTAAAAGCTGTCTGTGTGTTGAAAGGAGCTGGAGAGACCAGCGGGACCGTTTATTTTGAGCAGGAGGTAAGGTGTGCTACGTTGTTTTCAGAGGAAGAATTATCTGGTTACTAATTTGAATTAAACTAACGTTACCTAGCTAGCAATGTTCTCCATTCACAAGCCTGCGGTCATGTCCGTTTTCAGGAGAGACCCAGCTAGCTAGCTACATGTTACATTTGAATAACGAGGCGTCGAACTTGGTCAGATTTAGCAAACCTCCACTGGTTTTGCATAGGTTACCTGACTGCACGCTTATTCAATGCAAATTAAAAAAAAAAAAAAAAAAAAAAAAAAATATATATATATATATATATATATATATATATATATATATATATATATATATGAAAAAATTGTTGTTATTGTCATAACCTTTGAACGTTTAAGGTCTGTGCTTTGTTAATCATCAACAGCGCGTGTATTGAAAACGCCTGTTGCAATGTCAGTTTAACGCTTTTATTGTTAGTCTTATTGGGTTAACTAACGTTAGTTGAATCCTTGAGGGAGCACTTCTGTTTGTAGCTTATTTGGTGAAAACTAATTTGAAGTCAAAAGCTGCACTGTCAATGGTAGCCTTTAAAACAAGAGTAAAGGCCACTAATGTTTGCTGAGTCACTGCCTGCCCTCGTTCTTGTTGCCATTGGACGTTACCTGGAATATCTGGCCTTGTTGATAAGAGGCTGGACTCCCATGTGTCGTCGAGGTTAGATGGTTTAAGCAGGGTTGGTGTTGCTGATTGAATAACTTTAACCCAGATCCTCAAGGATTTTCTCTAACAGTAGCTACTTGCTGAGCCAGCTTGTTGCTAAAAGGAGCCTTTTGAAAGTTTTTTAGATTTGCTAAATTTTATCATTGGGTCATTGGGGAAGTCTATAGGAGATTAAAGTGCTGCTCATATTATGCTTTTTGGCTTTTCCCCCTTTCCTTTATTGTGTTGTATATCTTTTGTGCATGTTATAGGTTTACAAAGTGAAAAAGCCCAAAGTCCAACCCAAAGGAACTTATCATCTCCAACAGAAAACACTGTTCACAAACTGCTCCAAAAGAGAGGCGAAGTCCCTCCCCTTCCGGTGGACCTCATGGGACCTTAATTCAGAAAAAATATTAACGGGGAGAGGCTAATCATTTTTTGATCCCGTTTGAATTGAGCCATGGATTACAAATATGATGTTCGTCAATTTAAAAGATCATTTTTCAACTGAAGAAAGTCTCAATTAGCCATCGGTTGACCACTTACATCTATCAACTATGCAATAAGAAACGCAGCAACAGCAATTATCAAGGCGATAATATATCTCTCTCTAAATAAATGTCATGTCGTAACACGGGCTAAACTTACCACATCATAGCAGAACACTTATTGAAATATGAATAAACGTGGCTTTAACGTTTACACAGATAACGAGGCATTAAAACCCGTGACAGTTTAGCAAGCTACAGAATAGTTTTAACTTACGTTCTGGGCTACACACATAACTTCAACAAGTCTGAAAACGGGAAAGGAATGATAAAGAAACAAGTTTTACAGCTGCTGTATCCATCCCCTTCTCCTGTCTGAGCGCGAGTGATTGGCAGGAGATCAAAGCGATGACTCTCGTCACTGATTGGTCAATTATCTCAGGAGAGAGAGCAAGTGTTAAACGTGTTTTACACTAGATGCATCCAAGGTGGCGTGCGCCATCGTGACGTCAAAATGACGTAATATCCTGCCGCCGCGCCCGATTTATGGCGCGCCCAGCTGTCGCGCATGGCTTTTTTTTTTTTCAGCAGCGCGCGACAAAGCGGAAACGGGAGGCCTGAACGAGTTCGCCGACAACTGGATGCCAGGACTCTCACGGTGACTGCAAGTCTCTCTTGTAAACTTACTGGGTCAAGATGAGTTCTTTTATGGTGAATGAAAGGCTTGATCCGACAAAGTAGGTCATTGAATCAAATCGAAGCATTGACGGCAATGCTGCTGCCAGTTCTGCCGTTTACTTTTTCTTTCTTCTTCTAGTCCGTAGAAAGAGCAACGTCTGTAGCCTTTGCTCATTAACGCCACCGCTGTTCAGGAGAAGACTGCAACTAGTGTCGCGAGCACCAGCGCGGGTATAAATTAGGGATGTCCCAATCAGGTTTCTTTGCCCTCGAGTCCGAGTCATTTGATTTTGAGTATCTACCGATACCGAGTCCCGATCCGATACTTCTATAATATATAAAAAAAGAATAAAGAGCGAAAAAACAGATCCAGGATGTTCCTTATTTTTTATTTAATTCACCTTATTTTAACATTCAACAACTCTGTTAACAAACAGAGCACTTCTATTACATATCTCACAGTTTGCTATGGCAATGTTGTTGTCATCAACTTTATAATACCTCCAGACCGCAGACATACTCGCGCTTTCCGCTTCAAGCTGCTTCCGTGTTCTACTTTGCCGGCATTTACCAATAGCGTCTCTGCAACAAAGTGATGTCATGCCGCACGCGTTGCTGTTTCTGGGTGGAGTCAAAATGGTTTAACTCTGTGCCACCGCATAACTATAGATGTGTTAAAAAATAATGAGAACATATATACATATATATCCGAGTCCTGATCGGGAGGTAACGTCCGATTCCGATCGAGTCTGAAACCACGTGATCGGGCCCGATTTCCGATCACGTGATCGGATCTGGACATCCCTAGTATAAATAGTCACGCCGATCCCATGACGTCACATTTGTACGCGCCAGCTGGGCTGCATCCAGTATATAAGAGCCTTTACTATGGCCTTTTTTACAAGGCTGATAAATTTCCTGAGCGCTGTCATCTCCTCCTTCCGCCATGATTCCAACTTCAAGAAACCCACTGTAGGCTACACAGTTCGCCCGCGCGGCAACTAGAGGAAAGTCGGATGAAGCTGGGAACATGCGGTTTCCACACTGGTAATCCACCATGATGATAATATTTTAAATGAAAACAGTAATTGTTATCAACATTTTTACCGTGGTTTACCGTTACACCTAATCGTAACATCCGTACTACTGCGCATGTGCGACTCCCAACCAAGATGGAATAGAAGTGAGATGCCTCACTCTGTAGCTAAAACAGAGAGCTCAACACACAGGGTGAAAAGAGGAGCTGCAGCAATGTACAACAAATATGGTGTTTTTTGGAAATTAAACCATGTAAACCTATGCTGATATAACCTCTAAATACAATTATGAACCTGAAAATGAGCATAATATGAGCACTTTAAGTGAAAATATTAAGGACCAAATATATGAGAAATGTCTTAATTTTGGCATTGTTATGCCTTTTTTATGTTATTATGACAGTAGTCTCGCATTGCCAGACCTTCCTCCACAGCGCTGCGAAGAAAGGTCTGTCTAGTCCACACAGCACTCCGGGATAGGAGAACAACGTGCTCTGGTTTATTGGCATTTCTTTAAACCAATCCCAATCGTTTTGGGCAGCGCTAAACGCCGGAAGCAATAATGGTGCCTCTGCAAAATAGCCTGAATGGAAAGAGTGTATGAAAATAAATTTCTGGTTGTAATTTGTAATCACTAAATCTGCTAGAAACCCCATATGAACATGTGCGAGCAAAAGTAGCACGGAGTATTAGAGTGATGGGCAAGGAACGTTTTGAATGAAAGAGCACTTTATATTCTGTATAGTTCACTTGTGTTAACGAATTGAAATGACTGTGTAGAAGTATGGGGCAACACCTACAAAACCACCTTACAATCATTAAGCACACTACAAAAAAGAGCCATTCGGATAGTAAACAATGTAGGATATCATAATTGCACCAATATACTGTATTTAAAATGATACACCTTAAAGTTTAAGCATATGGTAGAATTTAAGACTGCAAAAATAAATTCTTTTTTTTTTTTTTTTTTTTTTTTTTTTTAATAGATTAAAATAAAGAAATAAGACTGTCTGTCTGGGGAATGCAAATGACATGGGTATAATTCTTGTTTTGTTTACTTTTCCTTCAAGTCCTTCTAGCCACCTGGCTTTGACAGCTCTTTGTGTCTTTTTGTTTCTCCTGATAAATCATGTTATCCTGATCTGTTAGGAGGGTTCAGCCACTGTAAAGCTGACAGGAGAAATCAAAGGCCTTACTCCTGGTGAGCATGGTTTCCATGTCCATGCTTTTGGGGACAATACAAACGGTGAGTATCTGGCAGTAGTTGCGTGGTAATCTATCAGGTTTCTGAAATTGCAGGACTTGCAAATGAATATAACTGCATTGTCTGGTTTTAGCGTACCTACACTCAGACTGAATCTGAATGTTTCATGAATGATAAAGATTATTTATTTATTTATTTTTCTCTCTCTCTCTCTCTCTCTCTCTCTCGGTTTTTACCAGGGTGCATCAGTGCAGGCCCTCACTTCAATCCCCATAACAAGACTCATGCTGGTCCTAACGATGAAGAGAGGTGAGTCTGTCTGAGGGAAGAGTAGTTATGAGCCAGTTCAATGTTCAGCAAATCATTTTGCCTCATAATGCCCATTATATAACAGTTGATGCAAACGGTTAACATTTATCAGAATCCATAGACTCATAGATTCAGCAGTAGATTTATAGCTCTATCACATGAGAAATTGGTAACTCTTTGGAGGGGAACAAAGTAGCTTCAAACCACATTTTTATGCCTTTTTTTATGAGATGGCAGCTGTACCTCATACAGACAGGAATCATGCAGAGAGAGAAAAAGAGGTACAGCATGCAGCAAAGGGCCCCGCCTGAAATATAAAACTCATCAACTGATGTTTAAAACATTAAACTTTACGTTTGAGCTTAATAAATCGGCATCAGTCATAAAAACGTATTTAAGAGTCCAGTGAAAATACAAAATGATGCATAATTATGACCTGAAAATTGATTAATGCACACAGAATGTCGACCACAGGGTTAGTTTGTAGCATGCACAAAAATTGGTGATGGTTCTAATGCAAGTCATTTTTTGATGTAAATAGGCATGTTGGAGACTTGGGCAATGTGACTGCAGGAGGAGATAATGTTGCCAAGATAGACATCACGGACAAGATAATCACCCTCACTGGCCCACACTCAATCATTGGCAGAACCATGGTGGTAAGAGAAAGGGCCTTATTGCCCCTGGAATTGAGCATCTAGACTATAAACTTAATGAAGAAAACCTTTTTTAACTTTTGGTCCTGTGTTTAGATCCACGAGAAGGCCGATGACCTGGGAAAAGGGGGCAATGAAGAAAGTCTAAAGACGGGCAATGCTGGTGGACGTCTGGCTTGTGGTGTCATTGGTATCGCCCAGTAAACACTCTGCCAGATCATGCAGCACTGGAAACATCGTTTCCCCACAGCACTTAATAAGACCAAGCTACCTGACCGTGTGTCCTTTGCAATACTCTATGGCTTTTTATTGACCAGTCTAGAGAGTAGATGAGCCATGCTTGCCATTACCCTGTCCGTTCTTCATGACAATGACAATTGTATGTATGGGTTTATATGTCTGCTGATTAGTTTTGGTCCCAAAGAATTGGTAACACACAAGTAATAAAAAGATGCGTACAATTTACAAAGTTGTCAGTTCTTCTTAATCATGTGTGATAATTTTGTCAGTTTGTGAGGTGTGTGTGGACAGTTGACAGTCCAAACAAAAATTAGGAATACAGGTGGAGACAAAGTAGTATTTGAGCTTAAATAATAGATCTTTCTCACAGTGGACATTTTGGCTTGTTAAACACAGGTGTAACAAATACCATTAGTGGTTGCATACCATTGTAGGTGTGCGAGTCCCAGGGCCCTGCCAAACTTCCATAATGGTATGGCTTCTTGACCCACCGTTGGTGTTACTAGTTAAACGTGGGTTTATTTGCTTTTGTAATTTGGTCTGTGCCGCTATAACTGCAACTGCATACGTTCTTAATTGTTATGGATATATTAGAATGTGGATAATTGTTACAAAAATGGTGACTCTAGTATTTACATAGGTCAAATTTAAACTAATTTTGGATTACCAAGTGGGTAACACCCCCTAGTGGCCCCAAAAGGCCCTGATTTACTGTGCATAATTTGCTTTTGGTAATTGGAGTTCTTACTTTGAATTTGCTCCACTACAGTACAATATTGAGTATGTCCGACATTATTACTTAATGTTGTGGCCCTCTCTTGTGAATGCCTACTGTGTCAAAACCTAGTTCTAACCATACAATTGTATGAAACCTATCTTATTTTGTGCTTGTGTGCATGTTCCTAAATAAAGATTTTATTTTTTTAACCAAATTACGACAAACTAGCTAACATACAGAAGCCCTATCATTTAATTCATATAATGAAGCTGACATCTTCGTTGAGCACCTGTACCTGATGAGGCAACCGGGGCCCAAAGGACCATCAGAATCGGACGGGTCACAGATGTGGCTGCATTCACACACACTGCGGCGGTGCGGACATGTGTAGCCTAATTAGCATCCGCCAAAACCAGAGGAATACCCTTTCAGGTAAACCATGAACTGGCTTATTTACATGTTATAGCTCCTAGCTCGTTATATCCTGGTATCACCTGGGTTTTGACTGGCTCTAACGTCGTTGACGGTCAGTAAAGCTCCAATGTGTAGTTTGACTGCTCGTTAAACTATGCCTTATTTTCTTTATCCTTCTAAACATAGGGCCTACCTGTATGTGACCGACATTTAACTAGCCTAAGGGAAAGTAATGTAACTAATAACTTCTAGTGTCGAGTATTTTAATTACTTTTTCAGTGTGTAGTAATCTAAGAAACGTTAGGGGGGTAATGGGTTTACAGTATAGTTTAAGGTTATTTAACAAACACTCGAAAAGGCTACGGCTACAAATTTTTAAATAGGCCTAAACAAGGGAAAGAAACACTCAAGTTCCAGATAAATAATGGAGGATAAAAGTGGTAGCCTATACACAGTTAATGTAAGTATTATGTGGTAAACAATGTAAATGTAAAGGACCTCAGTTTTAATTGTGTCTGTTGCACTGTACAATTTTACAGACAGACCGCCGACAACTTTATCACATATGGCAGATATCGGGTGGTCACCGGTGGTCATCATGCTGTGTAGTCCAACTGACAGACATGCCAGGCTGTAGGTAAGAAAAAAATAAATGTTTAAGATATCTTAAAGACCATCGGGCCTGGTTGACTAACCTGGCCTATAGGACATTTTGGTCCCATGTTGACATTACCAAAAACAATAGAATTATAAAAAATACGAACACCAAACATTTAAAACAAGTGTAAAAAGAGGTGATTTTAAAGATGTAACTGAATCTGCAACTTTGAACAGCTTTTATCTGGACTGTGTATGTAATCATCATCCTCTAGAGGGCATTGCAACTCTTCATAACTCAAGTTGTAACAGGTAGCCTCCAGGTCATCACAGATGGATCTGATCACATTCTGTCTACCTCATCTTAAAAAAAAAACGTATCATGAGGATTTTCCATATTTTCACATTGTAGAGATATAGACATGCATACCAGTGGCTGAAGATTTTAGTTAATGCTGTTATGATTATTTGTCATCATCACAGCACACACATGTCTTATTATTCTGCACTGGTAACAATTATTTCCATTAAATTATTAATTACTGTTGCATAGGCCTACATACAAACATTACATTTCATGATGGGAGCCACCCTACTGAAATATAAATACAGTTTGTGATCTTGTGATTTTGGGTTGAAATTGGAATCCTGGTCTTCATCCATGATATTAAACTGAACAGCTGTGTCCTGCACTGGCCAACAGACACACAGTAACACACACACACACACACACACACACACACACACACACACACACACACACACACACACACACACACACACACTCTCATACAGTATACACATCCATTCTACCAGTCGGCACTTAAAGCTTTTTTTTTTTCATGGCAATGCCGGATGCTCCCATGTGAAGTGTCTTGGCACTCTGCTTTTCTCCCTGGGGAAATGAAATATTGGAGGGCCATCAATGGAGTTATTACCTCAGGGAGCAATCCAGATGCAAACTGCAGAGTGTGTATAGTTCAAATTCATACATGAAATGCTTAGCTCTGAAAATGTGCAGTGGAATAATCATATACGTAGCAAGACGTGTGGAAAATGTTTTGGCAAATGAGATGTCTCTTTTTCTGCTTTTTACTTTATAATCTTAAATTTCAACTTTGAAGGCAGTCAGGCAGCAGAATTGGAGTGTTGAATTGGCAGTGCTAAATAATAATTAGGGAACCCTTGTTATTTTACTACTAAAATTAACATCTGTATTTCTTCAGTAAAACCCACCAATGGTTTTCATCAGGGTCATGAGTGGTGGCAACCAAATTTTGGCACAGTTTTTTCAGCGAAGAGTGTAGCCTTTCTTTTTTTGTGGCATTGTTAGGCCTTTATTTGACAGGACAGCTTAGACTTGAAAGGGGAGAGAGAGGGGGAATGACATGCAGCAAAGGGTTGCAGGTCAGAATTGAACCCCCGACCGCTGCGGCGAGGACCGAGCCTCTGTACATCAGGCGCACGCTCTACCAGGTGAGCTACCCAGCCTTTCTTTTTTTTGATGTAGCAGAATGTATTAGTCTTTATGCATGGAAGTCAGTGTATGCATATGTCTTTCCACTATGCTGGCACTAGTAGTGATGCTGTTTCAGGCCAAGAAGAACTCACAGGCAGCCCAAAACTGCATATACAAGGTGAAATAGCTGTATTAGTGTAGACAGATGCAGCCAGCAGAGCGGAAAGACAGACGGACTGTAAAAGCTGGTATAAATAGCCTGGGAGTGGAGGTGATGAATAATAGAGACTTACCAATGCTACTGACAGTGAGGGAGATAGGCCGAGACAGCAGGGGAGTCCAACAAAGCTTAGTATAAAAGCAGAAAAAAAATAGAATAGAACGAGAAAGACAATGACTATTATCTAGCTAGCTGTTGACAGATGATCATGTGAGAGGTCATATGTCATTATAATATTGGACTTTTATGAATAATCAACATGCCCTTATTTTCTGTCTCGGATATAAGACATATGACGGACTTTGTTCCAAGGTGTTAGCACTAATTCTGGTATTAGTGCCTCATATTTAAATGGTATTTCACAGAGAACACTTTTTAAATGTTGACAAAAGCATTTGCATATATAAACGTCAGCACCAACCTTCAACTTCACAGCATGCCTTCAAATTCAGTTAAATCCTAGAATGAGCCAACATAAAACAGACAAGCCATACTTATGCAAGGCTTGAAGCATAACTGTCACTGCATCGCAACAACAAGCTTTCAGGTAAAAGGTAATGCTTAAGGTGTATTCATCCTTTAATAGCCATTGCTTCAGGGTTTAACACAACACAGTAGTTGTGCGTGTTCCTCCCAAAGGCAGCGGTCTTACAGGGCCCAGGCCTTTTGTTGCTTGCAGGTCGCAGTGTGCACGTGTGCGTGTGTCTGCATTATATTAAAAAGAAAGGGGAAAATGTACTGCTATTAACTGATATCCATCACCCACATGTACACAATCATACTTGGATGTGGTAGGGCTGTCCCTCTGGTGTTCACTGGAAGATGACTCAGAGGTGAAGGTTCTTCTTTTCAACCAAGTTACATAAGTAGAGAGAAGTGCACTTGTGTGTGTTTTTCTGTGTCTATGTGCCTCTGTTAGTAGTTGTACTTTGTCTATGAGCATTTACAGGGTTGTGTTCTTTTTTTCTTCCCATACACATCCAGCTTTGCACTCCGGAGCACTGCTGACAAGAACCAGTGTGGTCACATTTCTGGAGGTGGCTTCCTATCGTTCCCCCCCAGGGCTGCAACAGTATGGCCCTCCAGCTGAACACTCTGGACAGGCCTTTACTTGTTTAACAGCTGCATGCTATATGTATTACGTTCCCACCCACCTAAAATCTGTAATGTTAATTTATCTGTAGTGGAATTCTCAACTTTACTGGATATCAATCATTTGGAAAATAAAAAGCTCATTCAGTTGTGTGGCTTTCTAACAGATGTGATTGATGCAATATGGCTGTCAGTTCAAGTTTGGAATTAAATTGCAACTATTGCAAAGTTGATTGTCGTTAGGGCTGCAACTAACGAATATTTTTATTATCGATTAATCTGCAGATTATTTTCTCAATTTTTCAGATATCCGTTTGACTACAAAGTGTCAGGAAATTGTGAAAAATTCCCCTTGTAATTCCCAAAGCGATTCCCAAAATGGCCTTTTCATAGGCAAAACTCTGACGTCTGAGTCTGTTGCATAATGTCTTCTGTGGTTCTGGAGGGAGCACCCCAAAGTCTGAGAAAAATAACTGATGATGACATTGGGGTCATCTTAACTTGAGACTACACATTGTATTCAGAAAGCTTGTGTTACCAACTAGAGATGTGGAGTTTTACCAGTAGGGACTGATGAAAAATACTATCACGATGCATTATGGGAAATGCATCGTGGATTTAGTGTTTTTTTAGCTTGACCCATAGGGGTTAAAAGTTAGGATATCTTGGCCTCCACTACACACATTTAAAGCAGCTTTGTAATCCTTAAAATATGCTCAACTTCACGAAAGTACCTGTACAGTACCTGTACAACAAATTGCTGGAGTATCCTTTGAAACAATTAATTGATTATCAAAATTGTTGCTGATTAAATTTCTGTTGATCGACTACTCGATTAATGGAGCAGTCGTTTCAGCTGTAACTGTATTAGCACGGGTTTGTGTGATTTAGGGTACAGTTACTCTCTTGAGAGACAGTTTACAGTCTGGTAACTGCCTGCACACAGATCCATGTTTTGAAACAAACACACAGGAACCTAATCTATTTTCTGGGGTGAGAGTTCACCTTCCGGTACACCGTCCACCACTGCCATTGTGGGGATATTTTAGAGACTAGGAGCCATAGGTCAGGGGTGAGATGCCATAAATGGTGCATGTCCTATGAGACATGGTTGGTTGGTAGACAGACTAATTGCATGGCCCCCATGACCTAACCTCTGACCCCTGAGCTGTGTGTCATGTGATCATGAGAGTGGACCCCCTGAACACCCTGTTGCTCTTGATATTTTCTCTATTTTCTCACTCTCCATCTCTTATTAGAGGCATAGTTTGAGTCAGAAAGGACAAATGTTCCAGTGTTTAGATTCTGGAAATAGTCCAGTAGCCTCAGCATGCTGTAGGATTGGGCTACACTGTGTGCAGGCTGTGTAGAGATGACTCCAGAGGGATTCAAAGGCCTATTTAACACATTACAACCTCTCTCTTATCCATGGTCAAACAGCAGTCTAGGGGTCTGACCTTCGAACTTCGTGACCTCCTAACACTGCACATCCATAACTCTCACTTTTACTCAACATGGTGCTTATTATTCTTTCTAGGATGAATGGCTGTAGGATTTTCAACGCTGTTTAGTAGATTGCTGCATGAAGGAAGGTAGGGAGACAGACATGATTAGATATTATTTGGCAACCGAGTAGCTTGCTAGATGCTGACCTTGTGTGACATTCCAGGGATGCCTCTGTGTCAACCTCCTGAATGGTCAATGGCAGGAATATCACTTGATCACAAACAGTGACATTATAGTATCCCATGTGAAGAAAATCTTACATTTTTTAAAATTGTTTTACAGTTTATGTACTTTGCATATCTACCGGTATTTGTATATTTTGTATATTTATATACACAGATTTTACAAAATATGATGCTTGTTATAAGCTTTGTAAATGGTAGTTTATTACCGCATACCTTTACTGTAGTGTTTTTGATTTGACACGCAGTATGTTAAAAGAAAACTAGTGCTTGCAACAATTAGTTGATTAGGTGATTAGTCAATCGTCAAAAACATAATGGCAAATAGTTTTGATTACCAATTAATCTTAATTTGCAAATATGTTTTTAGCTCCTTAAATGTCATGATTTCTTTCTTGTTTCTGTTTAATACAAACAATATATAATTGTAAATTGAATATTCTTGGGGTTTTGGACAGTTGGTCGGACAAACAATTTTGTCACCTTGGGGTTTGGGAAAATGATCAATCAATTAATTGAAACAAGACTAAGAGTCTATAGCCCTGCTAGCAGCTCTGTAAGAGCACTAAACACAAAGTACAGCTGAGGCTGATGGGAATGCCATTAGTTCTGCATGTATTGGACAAATTGAAAAGTTTTCCTGATAGTGGCACTAGACTAAAATTCAAAGGATCAATAAAATCCTTTGGCATTTATCCTCAGTAACCATTAATGTCTCTACAAAATGTGGTGCCAGTTCATATAGTAGATGTTGAGATATTTCACAGCACATGGGAAAACTTGTACCTGCCAGTGACGCTAGAGGAAAAGTTAGCAGATCACCACAGTCAGTAGGATTTATCTTCTGGGGACAATGGATGTCCGTAACAAAAGTTCATGGCAATCCATACAATTGTTGAGATATTTCACTCTGGACCAAAGTGGTGGACCAACATCGTCATGCCAAAAGACATGATACCCAATATTCAAAACATATACAGTAGCGTTTAAGACATTTGTATGAAAGTGTCCATAATCATGAGGGAATAATATGCTGATGTTCATCTACATATTTTTCATATGTAAATTGCAATTGCAAATTTTTACAACATTTATGATCAGATCAGAAATAATCTGTTTTGATTTTCCCCCTCTATCCGCTCCCCCACCTCTTTGTTCCCCAGAGTCCGTTCATGCAGATGTCTTTCTGCAGACAGACTCTAGATTCCGTTATGTAAATTCATTCTCTATCCAAATGTTATCAAAGCAAATATTTAGGTAGTTACAGAAAGAGGAAGTAGTGAACAAGATGAAAAGTAGAAGCCAGTTGTGCAAACGTTGTCAGCAGTTAGGGAGGACAATGAGTAAGAAAAGGGTGTGTCCCAGATATTGTACATTCTGTTCAGGGTGGGGTCTGATCTTTGAACCAGAACGATAGATCAGTCTTTACTAACCTACAGCAAGTATGTTTGCACATATTTTTGTCTGCAATGTGACCTCTCTGTATAGGCACACCATGTGGTTTTCATGCTTTTGTGATTATTTTCTTTCTTGAGAGTTGCTGATCCAGTGCACTTTTATCCATGTGTGTATGTTTGTGAGTTTTCAATTCAAGACTCTATACGTATGTGTGAGATGTTAAGCTTAGGTGTGAAGTGTTCTGCGGTTCCCACCAGAATGAAGACCACTACACACTCTCTTGTATCATGGAGGTAGAAAAGACAGGGTGTTGGGATAGAAAAACAGTAGAACAGGGTGAAGGAGGGAATGAAACGGAGAGAGGGTCACTGACGCTCTTATTCATCTCACAGAGAATATACATTCTACATTTTTGTCTATGGCCACACTTGCAGGAATCTTCCCTCACAGACTGTCCTCTCTCTCACTCTGTATTCCACTCTTCATATTTTTTTCTTCTCCTTCTGCTCTTCTTTCATTTTCCTTTCTGTCCATTACAGATAATGGAGAGAGTCTGGGCTCTGACCCCCTCGCTCTCTGAGATGAAGGAGGAAATTACTGTGCTAATATGCGCATATTTTGCATTCTTTTTGATTTACCCAGCCTAAAATTATACACTTCACCCCACATTTTGCTTAATTATTCATCTACTTGTGAAAAGATTTTGAAAAGTAATCTGAACCGTAAGAAGAGGATGAGAGCTGCATCTGCTGACTCTTTTCTAAGTTCATTGTTTGGTTTATAAAATCTCAGAAAAAGTGTCAAAATGTCCCAGAACACGAGTTGATATATTCAAATTTTTGTTTTGTCCAAATGGCAGTTCAAAACACAAAGGTATTTTAATTTACAATTATGGAAAAAAAAACAATCAGCAAACCTTCCCTGACTTAAACAATTTTTTTTTCTGGTAATCTACTAATTGATTAATCGACCAATCACTAAGTTCAGATTTCCTCCCCTTTTACATTCATGAACCAGAAATGTAACCTGATCATCTATGTACTGATGGTGGCCAATAATGCCTAAGCGCTTCTGAGCAAGGGTGCTTGACCTCTCCTATGTGCCAAGCTTTATCCAAGAACGACTAATGTAATGTAGGCTTGCATTAGCCAAAGGCACCCCACTTTGGGTACAACACAACAAGCACTTGCATGATTATATGTTTTTCTTACATCAGTTAGTGCAAGTGTAGACAATACTGTAATTGTATAATTATCTTTAATATGTAAGCTAACTGAACACATAATGGATACTGTATTTATGTTTCCTCCCAAGTCAACTCTTTGTTCTTCCACAGATGTTGGTGACCATTATTCTCAGTTGGTCGTGTGTGTGTGTGATTAGGTGAAAATGTGCTCTTGCTGGTGTTTGAAGTTATCATCATATTAATTACTTGTGGTGCCCTCTGTCTTGTTAGTCCTGGACAGCAATTAACCTGTTTTAATTAGAGTGTGTTGCCGGAGGAGCTGTAACACCAACACCTGCAATTACAGAGAGTAGGTTAAAGGGAGAGTGATTATTCTGTCACCAACAATTGGTTTGAGTTTGTTGATAGTAGTAACCCTTACTGGCACACTTCTTTAGCACTTACAGTTTACTGACTGTTATCGTTCACTGGTGATATTGTGTTGCTTCCTGGCATGATGCCCAATGTAAGCAATTTGACAACTAGTCTACACTTTTGTGGATCCAGTTTCCGTTACTGTTGCGAATCATTACATTTACAGTATCTTTGGTCTAACTCGTGTTTATGGAATCTCATCGTTTTCTGATTTGTAATCAGTATCATTGAATTTGTTGTCCAATACTGTTTTCAGTTTTCAGTCAGGACATTTGAGAAGGATTTTAATGGCAGGTCTTGTTATCATGCTAAGATTTAAATATTGGATTAGGATACGAATAACATTAGGGTAAATGTTTAACTTAAACCTGTGGATAGAGAGATCACTGGTGCTCGCACGTGGTTTTTCATTTAGTTTTGAACCTTCTATCACATATTGATGCCTTTTACCAGGCTCAATAGCTGCTCGTTAACTGTGACCCTGAAGCCAGTTGCATGCTTCAGTTGTGGTTCAAATCTTTGCTCAATTAATCAGTAGAAAACCAGAATAAGAGGAGAGGTCGTCAGAAGGGCAGTTTGTCACTCATTCAGAAAACGAGTACCATTGTCTAAAGAGAAACAGTTTGTGTTTATTGAGATGGGGAACGGCTTTCTCCTGCTTCATCTCACCCACCTCAGGGTCATGTAGCGATTCTTCTCATTGACCCAGTGCTATGGATACCTGTTTGTGTGTGTGTGTGTGTGTGTGTGTGTGTAGATCCACTCTATTTATGATGGTGCATAATTGAGACATAAGTGTGTTCTGCCTTTAAAAAATCAATTCACTAATCCACTAATTCAATACCGGATAGACTGTTCAAATGCCATAGTAATTACAGAGAAAGCTAATTTGACAAATGCAAACAACACTGATCATTTATCTCACGAAAACCTAGGTCAATAGGTCAATAATAATGATGGCAGAACATAATAAAACAATAAATCAATACTTTAAACATGTCATCAACAATACAATCAATAAATTAATTAATATAAGAGAGTATTAGTAAATCAATATCATACAGCTTTTGTAAGAAGATTTACACAATGATTGTGAAGAAACAAGTTTTTATTTCAAGATGAGTAATCCTACGTGAGAACATATTTGGTATCTGGGTACTTTTCAGTAATTAGGTAGATATTGTAAGACATTTTTTGATGTCTTACATAGGGCTGCAACTAACGATTATTTTCATAGTCGATTAATCTGTTGATTATTTTCTCAATTATTCGATCAGTTGCTTGGTCTATAAAATGTCAGAAAATGGTGGAAAATGTGGATCAGTGTTTCCCAAAAAGCCCAAGATGACATTCTCAAATGTCTTGTTTTGTTCACAACTCAAACACAACACAACACAACACAACACAACACAACACAACACAACACAACACAACACACAACACAACACAAAGATATTCAGTTTACTGTCACAGAGGAGAGAAGAAACTAGAAATTATTCACATTTAAGAAGCTGGAATCAAAGAATTTTTACTTTTGTCTTAAAAAAATTACTCAAACCGACAAATCGATTATCAAAATAGTTGGTGATTAATTTAAGAGTAGATAACTAATCGATTAATCGATTAATCTTTGCAGCTCAAGTCTTACACTATCTGATGATGTGATGATGACAAAATGATGAAGTCTTCAATATGAAATAGGGCAATACTATTTATTTTGTGTCTATGTCAAATGGCCAGATGAAGTGTGGGTTGTCCTAGGGCTTTGTGGGGTTCACTGAACTAAAACCCTTCACTAGCTTGGCAGCATCTCACAGCTTAATCAAAATCCCATCCTTCTCTGCCTCCTGTTGTCTGCCTCTTTCTGGCTGTTTGTGATTCTAATTATTCGAGCTTGCCAGCCAACAGCATAAACCCATCAAAGCACTGATGTGTTAGCAGGGTCACACCAGTCCAAGTCTGCCACAGACATGGGAGAACAGCAAACACTCTGTCTTGTTATTTTTTTATTTTTATAGCAGGGCACTATGGTCCTTGGTTTTGCTGATGTACACAGAAAGCGTCAGTGCAGTGGGGTGTTAGGTGTCCTAACCTGACACTCCACTGCACAACATCTTCCACTTCTGCAGTCTGGATTTTACCATACTGTGTGTATTTGTGTACATTTTAGTTTTTTTTGTATTTCCGTTTAGTAAATGGACATGTTTATTTATGTTCAAGGACTTCACTGATATTACATATCTTACAGCACTAAATTATTAGCTTGTGCATTCCCTTGTTGGTATTTTTACCTATAGTAATATTTTTTCATAGTTCACTAACAAAATGTGCGTGTGTACAATATGTGACGTGCAAGCATGCACACGTCTTTTGTAATTGATCATATTTTAATATTTAATATTTAGTGTGTACCTGTGGATGTTTGTGTAAATGCAGGTGTGTGTGTGTGTGTGTGTGTGTGTGTGTGTGTGTGTGTGTGTCTTGTCCCTGTCTCTACATCTCTCTCAGTGGGTGGTAACTGTTAAACTCTTCCATTTGGTGGGATTACTCCTCCAGTCCGTCCTGTGGGAGCAGCCATCAGCCTGTCATCTTTCAGAGGAACACTATACCTTCTGATGCTTTAATCCTTTTTTCCCTCTCCTCCCCTCCTTTTCCCACACTCAACCTCTTAGCCTCATTCCCCCCACCTCCCTCCCTCCCTTTTTTTTTTTTTGCTGGCGATGTCAACTTTTAGCTGAAGTGGCTGAAACTACAGTAGATTCAGCAGCGGTTGTGTTAAAAGCTGTGAAGTTACAGCTCCGTCTGACAAGTTCAATAAAAAAATGCTGCTGCTATATATTGTTATGGAAAGAAACTTTCCGCTTTGTGTTACATAGGTGTTTAAAAGATTTAAACCGATGACAAGAAGCTCAAGAGAGAAAAAGAAATATTTCATTAGTATTTTTTTAAAATTTTTTTATTGAATCCATTGTCTATCACAGTAGATGTCACACAGTGTGAAATACGATTTGTATTATCCCACGTTCGGAAATATATTTTTTAAAAAGAGATAGTTTATTAGTTATTAGTTTATTATTCATTATAACATGAATCAACAAGACTCCATTATTTACTTTTTTATTAATTGTAATCTTTTATGCATTTAATACAGTCTTTTATTGTGTCTAATTGTGTATGTGGAAACCCGAGAGCTACTAAATGGGGTTAGATGATGTAAATTTGAGATGGCTGTGTGTTACAGACAGTAAATGATGTAATAAGACAAGCACAACTGGCGGACAAGAAAAGTTCTAATTCTGTCTCTGCTGATTGACCTGGAAACAGCCCATATAAAGATCTTAAACAAGCTGGAAGTCCATGAGAATATGTGTGTAACTGTGTGAGTGTGTTTTGTGTGTATGAAGTGAAGAAAGTAAGAGGGTGAGAAAAGAACATTTTCTAATCAATAGAAGAGCTACAGCCATGCTAGCGGCTTGACTGACTTTGATGATCCCCAGACTATTCCTCTAGTATCACCATGAGGTTCACTTTTGTAAATTTTTAGTCAAATGTCTCAACAACTTAATGTAAACTTTGTTGCTGGGAGTTAAATCTCAGTCAAAATCATCACTGAAATAGAGCTAATCTCATTAACTTCTAATCACAATTATTTTATTAATGTAATTAATAGGTATACAGTGAGGCATAATTCACCTCTCCAAACCATTTGAATTTGTTGAGCTGAAATGTGGGAAATCAGTATCTATTTAGGTAATGAAATCAAAGAAACTGCAAAAGTGTATTTCAGAATTTCTTATTTTCTTTGTAAGGTAAAGGTTGTGGAACTGCCACAGTTTGTGGCTAGCAATCTGTATTTTTGTGTATCCTAAAAAAACTAATTTCTATTATTGCTGTTGAGGCAAGACTTGGTATCTTACGCATGCTATCAGAGCTTAAGGCCAGTGGTTTTTCCAGGATGCCATGTCAGAATCCGTTTTCATCCTTGTCCAAGAGTCTATGATGAGCAGTGAAATCTTTTGATGTGTGTTGGTGCAGTCTTGTAAGGGTTTGTGCATGCTTTAATAACGAAAGTTCAGAATGGTTTGTGTGTGTGTGTGTGTGTGTGTGTGTGTGTGTGTGTGTTTTTTTGTGTCTCCAGAGAGGCTGGGTTACTGGGCTGTGTGAGTAAAGAAATGGGCTGTGCAGTTTGCGCTCATGAGTTTGCGACAAGGTCAGGATATTGTGTGGTGTGTGTGCAGCCGTCTGAGCACTGCTACAGCCTTATCTGTCTCTCACTCTTCCTCCCTCAGACTCCTTCAAATCCTACCCTATCCCCTGCTCACACAAACACACACCTTTTATTCCTTTGCTGCCATTCCTTGTTAATTTATTTACAAATAAGAGTAACAGCCAGCATGAAAACAAAAGAGACATATACACTGTTCCCACCCTTCCTATGTGCTTGTATCCCAGATAATTATCTTTGATTGCAGCACCCTAATTAATGCTGCTCCCTGTTTACATTGATGGGGATTATGATACAGTACTTTTACTCACTGATCTGGAGGTTACTAACATGTATGGAGGACAGATAAGTCTTTATATCTGATACTTTGTCTTGCTGATTATATCAGATTGTCTGTGATGCTGGTTATGCTTGCCAAACATGCCAAGTGCCAATTGATGACTCTCTGTCAGCCCATATTCTCCATTCTCTTGATAAACTTGTGTTTAGGTATTACTCTGAGCAGGGCTGTAGGTCTTGACTCTGACATGTCTGACTTGGTCTTTGCCATTTTTGGTTGTTGACTATAGTTTATCCAGCTGTAACAATTTTAAAGGCATATTTTGTCTTCACCTTTGCTACATATAATTATTTTCTTCCCAGAACTACTGACATTTTAAGAGATTACCATGTAGATACAACTGACTTCTCTGCAATAATTATTCAAAATCTTCAGCTTGTTGGTTATTGAAGGGTTTAGCACAAAGCCCCTACAGATAGAGCTACATCTCTGCTGACTGCACAATGCTTTTAGTGGTATTTTCTGCCTTGGAAATACACATGCTTTGTTTGTTGCCTGTTCTATTCTTAATCTCAATCCACATTGGACACTATGTTAAACCCATCTGATCCTGAAATAAAGTAGTGCTGACTTTAGCACTGCTTCTTGGCTTATTCATCTTTCTGTTTATCTCAGCATAAGCTAGAAAAAGATATATACCGTACGTGAGTTCAGTGTAGTGTCTCCAGGGAAATAATGTCTTGTGTTTGTGTTGCGTGTAAGGGACCAACTGCAATGTGTGTTCTTCAGTGTGTTTTCTGATTATTGGCTGAACATTGTTGCCAATTTGTTTGCCTACTTATTATTATTACTTATTGTTATGCCTTATTAGTATGGACTAAAATAGCTGTGTGAGTATCAGTCCATTAGGTTCAGAGATAAGTGTAGCTCACTGCTATACAGCTCATTAATTTACTAAGGGAATGGAGGATTTACATACTGAATTTAACATTCACACCGAGACAGAAATGATGCCGTTTATTTGTATTTGTGATCTTGAATTGATTTTGAAACTGTTTCCAGAATGTAAAATAGTAAACATTGGTACGCACATATTTGATGTTATGGGGGGGTTAAGAGCTGGACTATTTCTTGGTCGGGACCAGTAACTTCCTGGAGACTTCGCTGGTTTCCTGGCAACGGCTCAGAGGCAAGAAATCTGGTACATAATCCCTGTAAAATGGCCATTTGTTAACTTTACAGTTGTTTTTTGTATGGCTAATACAAACGAGATACACTGTGTTAATTGGTGAGCTTTACAGGCGCTGGTAGGTGAATTTTGTTAACATTGGATAGAGCCAGGCTAGCTGTTTCCAGTCCTCATGCTAAACTAAGGTAGCTGGCTGCTGGCTGTAGCTTCATATTTGTGTGCTTTTCCCAAAATGTGGAACTTTTTCTTGTTTGTCCTTGGAAATGAGATGTTCATGTGGTTAGTGGTTTGTGCACAGTTCTCAAAGGTAGCGCTTTCTTATATCTCATAGTCAGTGGTGGCTGCTGGTCTTTTTCAAAGAGGGGAAGCTCATTTTCGGCCTACATCATAAAAATTGTCCATTTATTTATAATAAAATTATAATAATACATATAATAATATATATAATAATAATATATAATAATAATAATAATAATAATAATAATAATAATCTAATCATTATTATAATAATAATTTATAATATGCGTGAGATGGTTTCATCAAGAGGCATGGCCAACAGTACATTTTCTTTGTCACAGCACTTCCAGTCAGCCAGCTAATTTTGTCATACCAGGAGAGCTGAAAAGAGCTGTTACTTATCTTTTGCACTAAATCAATCTTAAGTGTTGATCTAACCCTGCTGTTTAATTTTAAGTTTCTCCTCATAAGGAAGACTTTCAAATGGCTTTGCCAAAATCAGGTCGACAATATTAGCATTGTCTGCCATCGTGTGCAGTTTGCTAGCTGGCTAGTTCACCCCTACAACATTAGCCTAGCCGACTGTATGACTGAATGAATGAATGAACAAACGATCTAACAAAACGATATTAAACTCGAAGGAGGAAATGTGGGAATTAGGTTAAACTGAAAACAAGGAATGTATGATGAAAATTGGCTAGCAATTTCGCCAAGAAATTACCAAGAAATAGGTTGCAGCAGTTTGTCTTTCAACTACACTTGCAAAATCTGCGATGGGACTGAGCTCGTATAGTTTCGGCGACTTTTTATAGTACAAAATCGCTGTCAATCAAAAGGAGATGGACGTATTCTAACGCATTATTAGTCAATAAAATGTTAACACAATAGTACATATTTGACCATTAATTTTTTGACATTTTAGGGGAAGCTGAGCTTCCCTTACAGTCTTAAAGAAATCGCCTCTGCTCATAGTTCTTTTTTAAAATTTTATTTAAACGCCCTACACACCCATGGTAAACCCAAGCAGGTAATTTCAATTATGTTGCCTCTCCTCTTAGCTTTGTTGCACCTGTTGGGCAGGGCAAGTTATCATCAGTACATATGCTCACCTTCAGCCTGAGCAGAGTTTTAATCAGCCAGAATAACTGAAAACACCTGTGTGGGTGTGCACGGCCTGTAAACAATAACACATTTGTCAGTCAGGCCCATTGTCTTGTGATAAACAACCACTTCAACAGTGTTAACAGAGGGTTTGTAAGTGCTGCTCTTCTCTTAGCAACTCAGCCATGTTGTCTATTATTGGTGACGCTAATAAAAATATAAAAACAATGTGTTTTTGTTTCACATGGTTTTCTGGAGAAAACTGCCAAACACTGTGTGTAGCACAACAAATGTAAACGCTTTCATTAACTGATTATAGGTTGAATCAGATTGATTTCCATATATTAGCTTAGTTTAGGTTTAGTTTATGTGTTTCACAGAACATAAAAAAACAAATTCATATGAATTAGCACATTTTCAATGAATGTAGACATCGCAGACTTCTTTAACTTATGATAAATTAATTTAAAACGTGACAGTTTGAAAGACTGCTTGGTAAAATGACTTGTGCATTGTCTGTACCTTGTCAAAACTAGATCAGTCACTTCAAGATCTCTCCACTGCACCCATCATATTTCACTTCTATCTGATAATGCATAATCTGTGGTGATCAGACTGCAAAGCTCAGAATCAGACTTTTTTATGTAAACGACCAACTTTGATGTTTTTCTTCTTAGACAACATGCAATGGACTGAAGGTCATGTTTCTTAGTACTGTAAAAGCATATTAAACAACATCAGTGTAGCAGTGGTTTAGGAGCAGCAATGTAAGACTGACCTAAGTAAACAATATACAATGTTCCTGTTTGATAACCGCAGGTAATGAGCTTACCTCCCCCATGTGAATATTAATTAGACTCATAGCTTTGGGTTGATGTTGCACATATGTGTGCTGTATGACCTTGCAGTCTAAGGACAAGAATAAACTGGCTCATTAGCCAATCATAACATTACCTGGACTGTTGACTTGCTCGTTTTTTGTCCATCTTCTAGGAGGCATTAAAGATAACAGTGAATCAGAATAAATCACTGGCCTCCTCTGAAATACAAACACTTGCCGATGGAAATAATTGACGTCTTACCTATCGCCTCAAACCCAAGCTGTCAATCACAACATAACATCTGATGCATGTCGTCGTTTTTATGTGTTGATCATAAAGGGATGCAGTCTTACACCTGATGCCAGCTCATTCTACAGTTTGAGGGTCTGTCAGTCACATCTGTCGTTACTATTAATGAGCACAGTTGTGTCTTTCTGTATATCTGTCCAATTTATTTTCCTGTCTGGAGTGTGCCTATGTGTCTGTATGTGTGCATTCGACACATGATTTTGTGTGTGCATATATAGTTTTGTCGCATGCTAATGGGAAATGCAATAACGCTAGACAGGGATTAGCTGATATGACCCGAAGCAACTGGTAGCTACTGTGACTTTAGAGAAAGGTAGCAAGCCAGAAGGGATGTACTATTGTGGCCCAGCATTACATACATTATTCATCAGCTCTACTCGCATGGCTGGTGATGATGATTTTATCAAATCTGGCAAGGTGGGTGGTTGGGTCGGGGGAAAAACGGGCATCCTTACTGTGTATGTGTGCGTATCTTTTTTTGTTCCTTTTCCAATACAATATGTTCATGAATTTCAATATATGTTTAGCAACAGATATGGCAAGATGCATGAAATGGAAAACCAATCTGTGTCTCATCTCTTCAGCCCTTTACTGATATTGCCACCCCCACTGCAATAACATCTGATAAGGATTGAAAGGTAGAGTCTATTGTGCTGAAAGGCCAGCTCAGGTGTGCAGGAAGACAGGAGAACAAAACCGGTTACTCTTACAGCGCTGCTACCGAATAGTCTGCTTATTCAATAGAAAACGCGACTGGTGAATGGGCTTTGATATCCATTTACTCATCGCTGTCCTAACTGCACAGCAGAGAACAAACAATGAGCGTGTTTACATTACAGTAGGAGCATGCCATATAAGTGCAGACAGAGCAAAACAAGCTAACAGAAAGAAATCCTGCCATCCTGATGTTTCTCCAGCCTTCCTTTCTACTTACATAACATCTTCCACCTGCTGTTGTTACTATTACCTCCTTTGTACTCTGCTTGTGCCAGCATGCCATCACAGCCATTGCTCTGCGTTGTCCTAAAACTACTAACCACTTCCTTCCCGCTCCTTTGGATAATTGCATTACAGCCCAATAACGCTATGTTTGGGTAGGAGTGTGGGAACTGGTTGTCTAAGTCGCTATTCATCCTCCTGGATTGGTTATTTCCTGTTTCAGCCGGCTCCTAGCAGGACACGACCTTCTCCAGCTAATTTGTTAGATAACACAGAAACAAATGGGGAGACAGAAAAGAAGGGGATAGACTGCGAAGAGAATGATGTCTGATGAGTAGACTGGTGGTAGGAGGCAGGCAGACATACACATATGCTGTTAAGAACTGTAATGCAATGGTGTTGTCTGAGTTAGGTGCTGAAATGTCAGCCCCTGTGCCCAGGGGGTAAAAAAAGAAGAAGCTGTGAATGTATGTGTTGTCTTTGCACCAGTGTGCACTTATGTTAGCAACTTTGTGCTTGTGACTGTCTCCCCTCTCTGCCTGTGGAGGCAGTGTCAGGTCCTTTTGTTGGGTAGATCTGTTACCTTCCCTGCCCTTTGTCCCGATGATTTTGCCTCTATAAATGTTAAATACTGCCAAACAGCAGTTATTTTAAGAGCTGCACAGTTCAGCAGATAGAGACAATGGGGATCATCAGCCTATTATGTAATCGTCCCTGTTTTTCTCATAAGATACTCTGTTCTCAAGCCAAACATTTTGGTAAATGATTTGATGATCCTGAGAATTGTTTTGCCAGATAATTAGTTATCTCCAGGGAGAAATAAACTATTTTAATATTGAGGTGTATTTCATCTAGTTATTAGTTCAATTTGTAGATTTAAAGATATACACTAATGTAGCATTTTAGTTTTGTTGTAGGACCTCCTCAACTAAAGTTTTTGGCCATTGAAAACCGGCAAGGCCATTTGTTTTTGTTGTAGACATTAATGTGCATAAGGTATACAGGGCAGTTTCAAAGACCCACACACTCTTTTGTAAATGAAATTAGTACATTTTACTCTACAATGTATGGGTGTGGTATAATGTATTAAGTTTCCAACAATAACAAAAGAGAAAATACTGTGGGTTTCATTCACCAAAACATGGTAAAGTGGCTCAAAAGTGAAATCCTGGGTAGCAAAATGCACATTTCTCATGATTACAACAATCTCATTTCTGCCAAACATTAACATAGTGTTTAACACATTTCACCAACATGATTGTCCTAGTCTTGGTACAAAGACCCTTGCAAATTGCAACAACCTTTACACTGTTTGTGTTTACCTTTGTCACATGCATGTATGTTTGCTTTTGTTGATGACAAAGGCAAATAAATAGCTAACCACACCAGTGACAGTATATGTTAAGCTTTAGATTTATTTTGTCCCATCTTGGAAAAGGCATCCGTTTCTGGAACATACTGAGCATAGGAATGGACAGTAGAGTAGTGGATTGTGCTACAGAAGTGGTTTGAGTAGTTTGGATGGATGTATTGATACTTTTTTTGCCATAAAACTGGGTCACTCTTGGAATCCATTGTAATTGTTGTGAATGTGACTACAACTCTCAGTGAAGGAGCAGGCTACACACTTTTCAGATCCATGTTTCAACCCTACAAGTGGGGATTTCTTCATACACAAAACGTAGGAGGAAATAGTAAAAATAGCAAAAACTACCACTTGACGGTTCATTTTTTTTATTTGAAGCCTGTGTTACAAAAAAGCCTGGTGGGTTATAAGATAGTAAAGAAAAGATAGATGGAAAAAAAGACAAGAGTAAAGCAGCAGCATAACACGTGTTACAGCTGCTCTCATGGAAAGTTTCCAAGGAATGAGATGGATTCTTCTTGTACACTGCACCTCACTGTGCACCTTTCTCACCTTTCTACTCAAAACACATCTCTATTCTGGCACATTGAATTTTAAAAAAAACAAGTTTTACAAGTCTCAATTTAGGATTGACATTTCCTACCTACTTTTCAGAGTGTAGGTTTGTATTATCTATGGTTTTAAAAAAAGAATTTAGATTTAGAGAAAAGAAAAGAAAAATATTTACTGTATCAATTTTACTTGGCAATTGTGTCTGTAACCTTTTTTGTTTATGTATACCTGTGCTTGTCCATTGTATCTGTGTGTTTTTGTTTTTGTGTGTTTAGAACTTGAGGCCAGAGAGCCAGCAATTAAAAAGAGGATTGGGACATCTAAAGGCTTAGAGGCACAGACCCAGCACACATGCTGGCAGTCAATTGGCAAGCCGGGGGAGGTGAAATTGGAGAGAGCGAGGGAGCAAGAGAAAAAGAGAGGGAAGAAGGAGGAGGGCAGGGTGAGTGCATGTGGGAGAGATGGGGAGAACCAGAGAGAAGAGGGCGGGTTCAGACGCAGCCAGCGCACACACACTCTCTCCTCAGCCTTCAGTCTGGTCTAGGCGTGCAAGAGGCAGCATATGTGAGTATGTGCTGTAATGTGTGTGCGTGTGTGTGTGTGTAGAGTCTAACGCTGCGCTGGAGTCCGGGAGATGTCTCACCGATGCAAGGAATCCCCTGTTTGCTGTCGGAGAGGACACATGCCGACTGTGTTTTAACCACCACAGGGAATTAACTGATACTCACACAGGACACACTGGGAGCTTATGTAAAGGTAAAGCGATGCATTTCATTTCAAGATGTTTTGGGAGCTTTGTGAGTGACAGAGATAGAGTTGCTTGGGTGTTTAAGATAACTGGCTTCATGTTGTGTGTGTTTAGATGATTTGTTAACCTTTTTGGATAGATGTTAATTTCTGTGTTAATAAGGCAAAAGAAGGTAAAGTTCTAGGAAGGTAAAGATGTCCACATTTGTGCATCTCACTTCTTCCAAGAGTACAAGCTTTTTGTTGTGCTCGGTCCATATGTGTGTGTGTGTGTGTGTGTGTGTGTGTTTGTGTGTGTTAATGTCTGTATACCAATGTATCTTGTATGCTTTCTTTCACAGTGTGTCTCTGTGTGTGTGACTCCTCTCCTTGGCTAGTACACTATTCTACTGTTTGGTGGCTGCTTTTTTCCATTGATGGGCTCTCCTGCTTACACTCTCTCTCTCTCTCTCTCTCTCTCTCTCTCTCTCGCTCTCTCTCTCTCTCTCTCTCTCTCTCTCTCTCTCTCTCTCTCACACACACACACACACACACACATACAAGAGAATTGCAAGAAAAAAAGCCTTTCACACATTTTGTAGAAATAGCCATGTGTATGGGGTAGTGTATGCGTGTTGATGATAGGACTTTATCAATCATTAATGGGACTCACTCACTGGGACTTAACTGGTTTCTTACCTGAGGTAATTTAGTGATAACAAAATACCTTAACAGCCCTCTGGACTGGCACCACCTGCCATTTCCCTGCCATTGTACAACCTGCACAGCTCAAAGGGCAAACAAAGTAACGCATGCTTTAGCATGTGCATATTTGACTGTGTGATTTTTGTAAGGTACAGAAGAGATTAAATTACTTGAGATAAAGTGAGATATCAAAAACTCAGGAGGTACTTACAGTAATTATGACTTGTCAAAAGCTTGTTAGAGAGCCGGAGCACTCTGACGAAATAAAAAAAGACGCAGGTCAGTTCTCAAAATTTCTGGTAATGCCATCAAAGTTTCACAATGCAAAAATGAGGAGAGAGAGATCATACACTAACGGATTTGGATCTGATAAATACATTAGC